>NC_041352.1:19971054-20271054 GCF_004354835.1 Perca flavescens
TGGAGGCGTTACATGGCTGCCGTCATTCGAGCGAGTCGCTTACGCTTACGAGAATACTTTGATTAGTTGGAAGTAATTACACATGAATGCGTACATATTTGTGAAAGAACAAAGGGATTTTTTTGCTAAGAATCAACTCAAAAAATTACACAATGTAGGTTTAATGTCCGAATCACAAGCTGTGAATCAACCATCCTTCAATGTGCCGTAGACTGTACCAACTTCTCTAAATAGGAAAAAAACCACCTCAAGATATTTTTATATCATTAATATTGACCGCATTCCAGGAATAATTTAGTTTAGTCATTTAGTTTTTGCTGTTCTTTCCTCTGACTCATGCACTTTTGACAAGTAGAAACAGAATGACAGCTAATGGTGATCCTGTTAGTAAGACCCAGAAGAAAAAGAGTTTCCATGCAAGAAAAAGACTAGCTTAACATCTTGAAGGGGTTTTCCAGCGATTTAAGTATTGCACTTTCATAAAGTTGGGGGACTCACATGAGACAGAGTGAAAAAAGAATGGTCAAAATTGAAGCAGTCGAGGCAGAAATATTCAGACTTTTAGGCAAGGCGAGGGAATGTTATCTATATCGCACGGGGAAACTCAATGTGCTTTACATTAAAGTGCATACAGCAACAAGTGACATGAGACTTTAGTAAAATAATCTAGGCCATATAGGGTCACATTGCAAAAACATAGGATTCTAAATTTCCCATAATGCAACCTACAGGATCCTTTCATTAGACCCTCCCTTCCTAAATAAATACCAACATCTTTCGAACTCCCTGCACCCAGTTAGTAATGCAGGCGTGTAGACTCCGAGCCCTGACTGAGATAACCCTTGGGTTATTTTCTAAAGACTCGTCAAAGCTCCCTTCAGGGCCACAGAAGACATTAAACAGCTGTTTCCACAGGCTGAGTTGTACTCCCCTTGAAAGAATACTCCACAGATTTAGCATTGCTTCTCTAGAACGTTGTCGGACTCACGATGGATAGTTAACAAAGGATTAAAATCAATGTAGCAGAACCATCTTTTTTATTCCACGTCAAAACCTGGCGCCTACATCACCCACAGTGCAATTTGACCACCATGATTTGTGTGTGTTATGCTAGTAGCTGCTGATGTAGCTTCAAGCAGAGATGATGAGTTGGCTGCAAAGGGATGGTGAGCTCACTTCTTTCTAACATGGTTTCAATTTTCAAATTTTACGTCTGCAGTCCCGACCAAAGCTGACTCAAGTGACATCACCTGAGTCAATTAATCAGATTTCAAGAAAGGCTTTATTCAACTTTTTTTTTTCCACACAAGAAACTGTAAACAGACTTTGATGTGTGAAACCGGTGGAGTTCCCCAGTAAACAACTAAACTGATGTGTTGGTGATTGGTGGAATGCTCCTTGGCTGCATTGCATTCTGGACCTTTGAGGCCACTTCCTGTGGAGACACTGGTCTCCCTTCTTCTGTGATGAATTTTCTGCTGTATAACTCTTTAGTGTTTCATTCTGAAGGACAAACACCACATCTTTACCACTGCTGTCTTAGAGCAGGGAAATTCATGCATTCCATTAATCTTCACTGTATCTATGCTGGAAATGACACAGTGTCAGGTTGTACTTGTCAGTTATTAAATGGGTCAAAGGGTTAATCATGACAGTGCCATAGCCACACCGGCTTTTATCATCAATGAAGAGGAGTTTACATGGATCTCGTTATCATGTTTTTGGATGTTTGGGAAAAAATGTGTCTCATATATCTTCCTGGCATTCAGACTGCAGTCACAGGGCCTTCTCATCAGATTAACTCTCTGTTGCTTTAAAGCCACCAGCTCAGGAGCTTGGTGCTGGTGCTGACACTGTAGGCTAGAGCCTGTGTAAACACTGAGGCCCTCCTGACAGATGTGCGCTGATTGCCGCCACGTCTGAAGACGCAGCTGTGAGAAGCGGTGGCTGGATCCCATCACCGTGGCGTGAGACGGCGGAGCCCTCCGCCTCCGTAAGCCGGGGCTCCGGCTCCCATCACCCCGGGACACTGAGTGCTCTTCTCTGATGGTATCTGCGTCTCCTCATCACCCCTCCAACTCGTCTTGTCCAATCTCGAGGAGCTCAGTTGGATTGATAGTCATTACTAAAAGCATTTCAAGTAGTCACGAGTATGATGTCACTAACAGCTGTCCAACTACGGCTCTGCAGGCTTTATGGGCAAAAGAATTGGTGTTATCATGTTTCAAAATAAAGATCATAATATTCTGAATGTTTTAAACCAATACTTATGTGATGATAAGGGCGAGTCCAGAACTCTATTTTTCTATTTTCTCCAGTGAGTTGTCTTAACAAAACATTTACAAAGTGTTGAGTTAAGACTATTATTCCAAAAGGCAATATATCAGTTTTGCTCAAAAGGCTTATGTATTTAGTATATTTATAACCTTTTACTTAATTTCCCAAGAACCCAGGAACCTTTATAGGAACTTGGGAACTTGCCAATTGTTCCATAGGGAAATATAGCCTATACATTTTGATCAAAATAACTTTTTGAGGAACCTTGACTTAGCCTATCTTTTGATCTCTCTTCAGTGAGACTTAAAATATGGACAGAAAGTGATAACAGTTATTAAGGTAGGACTGTTGTTTCAAAAGGCAATATACAGAATCAACTTTGGTCAAAAGATTTAATTTAAATTCATAGTATTACTAATCTTGTGAAAACACCAAATGGCCCTTTTTCACCACAATCATTTTTCTAGGAACATTTCTAAAACTAATTTTTACTGCAGGAATGTAGTCCCAGTGCTTTGTGGTTCCTATACCCCCAAAAAAAAAAACTCCACCCTCGTACCTTCTGATTGCCCAGGAACTATTGAGGTTGAGTTACCGTACCAGTGCCTATCATTTCTGACTGTTAAAACAGAAGCTGCAGCTGTATAGAATGAATCCCTAATGCAAGCAATCACTCGTTGTCTCTGGGGTCAATATTAGCACTTTGGGTGCACATTTCTTGTAATGTTATTGAGGTTTAAAGTCTAAATAAGAGCAAGATGAAGAGAGAAAAAGCGAGAAGGCTAGTGAGAGCAGCTACATGTAGCTACACTGAATTTGCTAATTGCTTCAATGTGGTCATGCACAAAACAGAAAAAAAAAAACTCAGCCGATCCTTACTACTTTTCAGAGGCCACGATTGCTCTGGTGTTGTTTCTACCTTTTGCCCAAACTGCAATATTCTTGCTTATAATGTTTGTTTATGTTGAAACCGTAAGAAAGTGTTGCATTAACTCTATGGTAACTTTTGATGTGGTACTTTTACCACCCACCATTTCCCTATGATATGTAGATTGCACCGTGACGGTTAATGGATGCTTGAGGACCAGGACAGTCAGCTGATTTTACTCTCCGTATGTCAGCATCTTCATGACAAACGGGGCGCATCTGGCCTCTGTCATGTGGATTTGTGTGCAGGGACGGACTGCTGGCCAGTGACACCGTCCTTATGACTGTCCTGCAGATCTATATTCCAGACCTCGGCTCGGTCCGCCTCCCGCCTCGCCTCTGATGACATCCGCAGACTCGTCCTCCCGGGAACATGTCCACCGATTCACGGCTACTTTAAAACCCCTCTCTTGTGTGCCCTTACAATTTTCACTCGCATCCAGATTTGAGCTAAACGAGTGCCGCAGCCCGAAAAGCATCGCGTGATAAAAATCTGCATCAAACCTCATTTAATTCAGCTAACAGGATGATTTAATGGTTCTTATAGGTTACGGTTGACCACAGTTTGGGTTCATGCATCACATTCTTGGGTGGTCTACCTATGATTAGCTCAACTTTAAATGTGTGGGATTATTTCCTTGAGGTCATCTAGTTTATCTTGGCCGGTGTATTTGTAGTTTAATACAAAGGATTTAAGGGTCCGAGGTCATTGTAAACACCTCATCTATTTTAAATTTCACACACCTGTCCAAATATGTCATGACAATAGTGGTGTTTATTCAAGTACACTGCAAATATTGCAAGATTCCTGAGTTAATACCTAGTGTTACCTAGTGGATTTATCCAACAGGGCTGTAAACCACACACTATGCAACACAGAGCTGTACAAACAAGTGGAAATCAGTCTATTTTGGTTCCATGCAATTCATCTTTTTTTTATTATTATTAAATAATGACTACAGGCTACACTACACAGCATTCCGGTATGGGAGAAAAACGTGCTCTGGTTTATTGGCATTTCTTTAAACCAATAACAATTGTCATGGAGCCGCTGTAAAATAGTTGTGCGAGAGAAAACTCAGATTGAACAGATAGTCTAGCTAGCTTTCTCAATTTACCATGCAGAGATCTGAGGAGCAGGTAACCATAGTCCTCATAAATCAACCGGAGTTTAAAATTCCAACACAAAGAAAGCGGAAGGAAACGAACATACATGCATCTGCCGGAATGTCCTGCAGCACCGGAGCAATCCCGGAATTGGAACGTCAAGGATATAGACTAAACGACATGCAACACTGTGCAACGAGCTTTTTCTCTCGTTTGGTGGGCGTGGCTCTCGTTTAGTGGCTGTGTCACACCCAGTGTAGTCTTGCATTGCCAGAACTTCCTCCAGAGTGCCGCGGAGGAGGGTCTGCAAGTCCACACAGCATTCCGGGATGGGAGAAAACCGTGCTCTGGTTTATTGGCATTTCTTTAAACCATTCACAATCATCATGGGCTGCAAAATAGCGTCAGGAAGGAACTTGTTTGGGTGGAACATGTGTACATTCAAAGGTTGTTTTAGTCGTGTACCAGAAAGCTCAGAATAGACAGATAGTCTAGCTAGCTGTCTGGATTTACCCTGCAGAGATCTGAGGAGCAGTTAACCATAGTCCTCAGAAATCCACCAGAGTTTAAAATGCTAACACAAAGAAAGCGGAAGGTAACGGACGTCCGGCCCAAATTAAAGATATCTGGCGGAATTTCCAGCGGCACCTGAACAAACCCCGGAAGTGGAACGTCACGGATATAGACTACACTCAATTATACCCAATCAGTAGCCACATAATGTAAACTTGTGGTCATAAAAAGGCAGTACACAGCACACAACCGGGTGTTCAACGCACCCGTTTCAGTTTAAATAAACGGTTTGCTATGTTTTGTTGGCACTGAACGTGGTCCTGATTTTTCACTGGCAGGTGTGACACAGACGCATTGCTTGAGTCATTAGTTTTGATGGATGCATTTCTTTGTTGTCCAAGGCCGAGCTAATGCGATGTGATTCTGCACAAAAGGAGACAAACTCATCTGACTGCCACTGGCTAAGAAGCAACTCTCAAATTACGTAATTACATGTGTCATTGATCAGAAGAGAGCTCCAAGCCCAGAGAAACAAAGTGCTAATTACACTACATCCACCCCCTTCCCTTCTCTCAGAGTTACACTTCCACCCAGCTGGTGGGAAAAGTTAAACGAAGACAGCCCTGCAGTTGCTTGGTTGCACTGGATTTGGGATAGATAGCACCTGGGTTTCTTTAAGGACACCCAGGTGTTATCTATCTATGTTTTCTTGTTGAGAAAGGCATCTGTTTCTCCAATCACCATTGATTATTGATGCTGCACACACAATAAACACTGTTAAAGGTGCAGAAAAAAACACTGTCACTTCTGGATATGAAGTCCTTTTTGCATCTGGAGAACCTCTGCTAGTGTGTGCTGCTACTTGCTGTCTGAGCCTTTTTTTTAATGATGCATTTGCAATCAACAGACATTTTCAAGGACAAACACATTGTTTTAAAGCCAGCCATGCAGATAAAGGCTAAATAAAGAGCTGTGGAATTAAGACATAGAAGGTATGAATGCAATTCATTATGACAAAAAAAATCCAGATGAAGCATACTGTATGCAAATAAGACGCAAAGGCATTTCATCAGGTGCAGAAAGTATATATCATTTCTGAGAAATCTTACTCAAATCTGGAATACAATTTTTCTCATTATCTTTAGGATAAAATCAATCACCTGCATACACACCTTCTACGTTAAAAACAGAAACACCACTTATATTATGTCTACTAATATAGTTTTACTGTCTTTAAAATAAAAAGCCAAAATCATTTTCACAAAACTCCCAATATTCTCAATTATCGGCTTTCGAAAGTCACTCTTGACCTGCCCTTTTACCAGAGCTTTCAACTGTATCACATGTAAGTGCCCCTTGAGCTGGTATTGTTAAGTCTAGTACCATTTTTAAGGTGAAGAATGAGCTTCATGCTTAAGAAGTCCTAGAAGTGCTCAGGATGAAATCATTGCATATCAACAGATCTATCTCCATGACAACGAAACAAACTTTATCCACTAATAAGAACCATCTGAGACAACTGAAAGAGCCAGATAAAGCTAGTATGTGGACCTGTGTGGGTTCATATAGGCCTACCTGCTGCTCCAAACTCTTAAAGGGAAATTTCACTGCTGGAAAGCTGAATATATCTTTAAATTGGGTCACTTATGTAGTGGAAATGTGAAGAAAAAAAATTTAAATTGGTGCCTTCTAGGCCAAGATAAGACAGAAAATGTGTTTATGGCTCATATGGATGAAAGACACCAAATCCCAGAATGCACTTGCTTTGCTGCTGTATGAGGCCATTCCCAAGCCACCCACGCCTGCCCTTTACAGACAGACAGTGAGACGATCAACTCAACAAGTGTGTTTTATTGTCATTTCAACCATATACACAAAAAAACGTTTCACCGTGGCTCAAGTGGTGTTACACATTGAAAACATGCTTTTTTTTGCCACAGCTGATACATTATCCGCACTTCTTTCAGCGGATTGATTGATAGCTCCACAGTAAACAGAACTGTGTCCATGGCAACGCTCTGCTATGCATGGCAACGGTGTGTTATCCTTAGCAGCGGTCTGTTATCAAGAAATAACAGACCGCATTCTACATTAGAATTCAACCAAGCCATGTAATAAAAGAAGGCTAACTCATAGCTACTAGCATTAGCTCTTGGTGGGCTGTGGTATAAATATCGAGTATAAACACAGCCGTACATTTGCGTGGGATGTAGCTAGAATTGTCGGCATTTTACAGTCACAAACTCCACCAGCAGTTAGCAGTTAGTTGGATACAAATCACCCCATTTCTGCAACAGGCAGTCCGGGGTAACCCAGCCCACCTCAACTAGTAGTCTTACCCGGTGACAGCAGGCTGGATTGTCCACAGCAATATTTCCACAACAACAAAAACACAGCTGTCTCTGAACTCGCGTTGGGAGTTTCGTTGAAGTTGGATGTAGTCCAGTTTGTTTAATGAGCAGACACTTGCAAGCATGATTGGTGAACAGATGGCTGGCTAGCGTTAGCTTTCCACCGGCACACTCGTTCAACGCTCCCCACTGATGAGGTCACTTTACCGGCCACAGGAATCGAGCACCACCGCTGGTCTCCGTGCAGGCAAAGCTTGCGTAGTGTGTCGAGTATTGCGTCCGTAATAAAGTGTCCTGCATATTCTTCGATGTGTTCCAATGTATCCCGGTGGTACACGTGTGTGGTAGTTTGAATGCACATAATTGTTGTTCTAAAATTTCCAAGACTGTATGGCTGCAGCCTGGAGCGTCCCATATCATGCTGTCCCGTCTACTTTTCAAAATAAAAGCTTGCGTCCCAAAATTTTTGTCGGAAGAAGCTAAGCGAGGATTCAAGATGGCTGACACTCGTTTTTTCCTCGGCAATCTCCGGAAAAAGCCGACAGTCCAACCCCCTTTGGGCTATGCGGAAGTGGCTCCTAATACACAATGAATACAGGCTGTAGTCTTTTGCCTCAATACAGAGATCTCCCCTCTCAGGGGGACATGAGGGAGGGAAGCATGGTCATTCAAAAATAGTACAGGGGTTCTACTGATACAAAGCTTAATGCTAATCGGTGAAGTTTCCCTTTAAGCATGAAAGAATACACTTCCTTGTAACCCTCAGATACTGCTGGAATCTGTATAAGTTAACCAGTGCGGTGTCATGTTTTATATCTCGGTATCACTGCAAACCTATCATTAACAGAACAAATACCATGCAGCTGTTAAAATGATCTTGAAGGGACTGTAAGTGCAGATGGTGGAAGATTCTGCTGGGTTTAGGAAATCAGAGGAGAAACAGTGGAACATCTGGTCTTTACCCTGGACAAAGAACAACGGAACAGTGGTGAAATGAAAGAGAAACTCATGCATTTTGAATGTGCACGTAGCCACAGAGAGGCATCCTTGGCTGAAATCATTTGCCACTAATACCCAAATCTAAGCTGATCCACAGCAGTGCCGCAGCAGGATCCCATTAACATCAACTTACTTCTGAGACACATCTGGATCGCGCTTTGATTCCAGAAGTTTAATGTAAATCAATGGAAGTGATCGCCGAAAAAGACATGATGCTCGCGTGATGAAGAGGCCGCAGCTGCATGTTCGGAGTGATGTCGTCTTAATGGCAAAAACCTGATGAACTTATTGAAAAAAAAGTAATGCACAAAAACAGATTTAAGGGCGTCATTTCAGGGCCTCTTAAAGTAAATAAGGGGAAGAGGAAAAGAGAGAGGGAAGATAAATTGGCAAAAGACTTTAACAGAGACAGAAACAAGTGCACAGGCAGGGTCAATCCAGACTTTGACGCAGTCTGGTCATAAACTAAAGCTATAGGGATTCTTTTCAGGATCTTGCAGTGTTGCGAAGCTCTGCTAAGACCCTGTCTGGAACTCATAGGATTATTACCGCTGCATCTGGCAGAACAGACCAATCCATTACCTCAGTGCCATTAGCCCTGTGACATGTTCCTGCTCTGCAAGCTTCACTGTGCTCCTCTCGCTCCCTCCCTCCCATACCAAAACTGTGACAGGCTGGCGTTGTGCACGAGAGGGAATCAGAGATGCTTATTTTCTACTCAGAAGTCAGGAAATCAAATTCAAATCAACACGAGGGGTAAAAAGAAGAAGTATCAGCTAATAAAAAACAACCAGGCCACAGGGATTTGACTGAAAGAGAATTGATTTATCAGCACTAAACACTCGCTCCAGTTTTTTTTAAAGGGAAACATCCGACTGAGAGAGAACTACTGGGATAAAAAACATCTGGGTCTGTCTTGGGTTTTATTGAATAGATGGAAGTTGATATTACCGTACTGTACAGTGTGGCGGCTAGGCTATCAGCAAAGCCTTCACTACAGGAAGGTCTTACGTCATTGGACAACCTGAAAGACAATAGGGCCTGCTGGTTCCTTTACACTTGGGCAGGAAACCGACTCCTTAGCTCCCCACAACCCCCAGAACTCCACTACTTCTGGACTGTAGCTATTCTCACACTCACTCAGCCTCGAAGATTCATTTTTTGAAGCTAGTGCAGCAACAGATTGGGCTACACATGCCACGCCAGGAACTATTACACTCTTTCCCCAACACGACTAATTTCCTCAAGGGAGTTTTCCGCCTCTTAAAGCCCTTCTGTCAGTTTAAAAGACACATACGTCTCCACAATCTGGCCTTGTCGCTTTATAAATCCACAGCTGAGGAGGACAGCAGACGCATGGACATCTTAAAGCCAAATTTGAAAGCCTGATCTAGGCCTACTCAAATGAGCATTTGTGACTGTGCATTCATAACAGCACAACTTTTCCAGGATAGAGACGGCAGTTCAGACTCCAAAAGCAATTTGGCATCATGCTAAACTGATCTGGCTTTTGGCAACTCACTGAAATTCAAGATGACATACTTTTTCGTTCACAGGTTGTTAAATCAGGATGTCAAAGATGATATTTCTTTTGCAAGGAATCATGTGCATGAAATGCCTTTCTGTACAGTTTATATTTGTTGGCAGTGGTGTGTGAGGGGGGGTTAGAGTGTGGAGTGACAGTCGTGTTAAATGACTGAGTAGGGTAACGTTGACTACACACAGCAAACAGCAAGAAGAACTGCACTTCAGACAGGACTGGAAAAGCGAGCGCTGGCCTAAACGGTTGATTTGGTTGTGATGAGGAGCAAATGTAATGATCTCATGTGGTTGAAGCAGCAGAACAAGGGAAGTGCTGGAACTTTTGTGGTTATAAACTCTTGAAGAAAAATGGTTCACTTTAACTCCAGAAAGAGGCTGTTTTGTCTCAAAATGATAGAAATGCCTTTAGAGAGAGAGAGAGAGAGAGAGAGAGAGAGAGAGAAATCCTTATAAATTCTCAAGTTAACAGCTAAAAAGGTGTTTTTTTAAGCACCATGCATGGTTGGGATTGGTCTTTCACTGTATATAGAATGGTTTTGTATACAGAATAAAGACGCCATTGTGCAGGATCATCATACTTGCAAAATATCACAGTAGCCTACTGGGCAGCTACTACATGGAACACACTTCTGAAAAAAAAAGCCTCGTCAGGCAAAGTTACACAACAGAAACAAAACTTATTTGAATAAAGAAATCTTTAATTTTACAGAAGTTTGATACTACTCTCATGTCTGTACATTAAATATGAAGCTAGAGCCAGCTGCTTCCCGTCTTATGCTATCTTAGGTTAGCATAAGACGGGAAGCTAGCCTGGCTCTGTCCAAAGTTTAAAAAGCGCTTCATAAAATAAAAACTTGTCATTTATGTTGTGTACGTAAGAGGCAAAGAAGGTAGTTTATAAATTTGAGAAATTTAGAGGTGCTGGTAGGCCGTTTTTTGTAACCTTGCAAGTTTAACAAGGCTAGCTGTTTCTCTCTGCTAACAGTCCTTATGCTAACTAACCGGTTGTTGACTGCACCTTCATTTTTACCATACAGAAATGCATATGGTATCAAACCTCTTTTGTAATGCCCAAGAAAACAAATAGGTTGTTCACCAACTGGCCCTGTGAGGTTGTATTTCTATTATGTATTTTATGTGTAGTCCTGGTCCTTGACAACCAAAGCAAATGTCCAATTTCTATTCTTCATATTAAAGAGGTGTTAAATACAACCACAATTTGGTATTAAAAAGCAAAAAAGCAAAAGTAATTTAGTTCTGGTTCAATTTATCCAACCAAAAGCCTTTTCAAGAACACTGTCTAGAGAGAAGTTTCCCCTTCATTTTTGGACCATTGCAGCTTCAGCCACAACTTACACTTTACTGCTTACGTAATGAAACAAACCACAGAATCAAATAGCGGGGAGTGGAAGTCCAATGTGTCCGTTTCAGCTGGTCCACAACTGTGGTCATTGCCACATGAAAAGCCCAAAAACCCAGGTGTATCACAGTAAAAACATCATTTTTGAGCCAAAAATCTTACAGGAAGCAAGCGAAGCAAAGTGGCATCTTTCCCAACTCCTGTCAAACACGCTGCTGTAGTAGAACTAAAAGATGTGGCCCTGTTGGAGAAAATGGCATTCAAAAACAACAGGGCCGGCGCTTCCTCCCTGAGACAGAGAATAAGAAGGCCGAGCAGTAATCAGAGAAGAGTTATGAGATCTGCTCACTGAACTGCCTTTTCTTCCCCTCCTCCTCCATCTCCTTTGCTAAACTGCTTTCACTTGTTTGATTTTTTTTCTTTCGCCGCCTTGTTCTGTGCTTTTTCGCTCAGATTTCCTGGCTCTACAAGCGGTAGAGAAGAAAGGGGGAGGAGCGACGACAGCTGATGGAGAAAATCTGGGGAAAATAGCAGTGGCATTCTTTGCCTCTCTGTTTTCTCTCTTTAGGTAGACAATCTCCAATGAGGATTTGAAGTAAAGCACTGATATTTCTCAATGCAATTGCTACAGGCTTGTTGAATAAAAGTCTAACAATAACTGCAGGCTGCTGCTTTGTGTCCTAAGAAAGAATAGAGAAAAGGGACTTTTCTTCTCTTCCACCAATACTGCCGGCATCGTACAAACTTCTGCACAAAATGAGAACAATCGACAACTTCGTCTAATCCTCCATGAAATAGCCAATCACCTGCCAAACATTTTCCTCCAAAAAACAGATGCTTCTTCATCTAAACATACTTCTCTTCCCTGTGTGAGAACTTGTAACACAGCCGTATAGAACGGCAGAACAAACGTAGCATTAAGTTTCACCAGTCGATAAATTCGTCACACCAGTTCAAAGTTTGCCCAGAATTCTTTGGCTTGAAAGATATACTGCAGTAATGACTACTGATGAACGATAGAAAGTTACAGTTTAAACATAAATCGAGGATAACAACTTCAAACTCCTCTCGGCGGTGAAAATGTCCCAACAGCGATGACACACACAAACACCTCGCTGCAGCCTCTTTCATACTTGGCACAGCAAAAATCAACAGTGAAACACTATACATCTGCTAAAGTAAACATCAGTAAATGGGTCGTCAGCGGTGAGGTTAGTTTGCAGATGAAGTGTGAGGGATTTGTTGCCTTTGGGAGGGCAAAAATATGAACATGGTGGAGACAGGAGCTTTGTGGAGGGACTGTTTAGACTGCACAGCTGACCCTCAAGTGGGAATACTGCGAACTAACACTGATCAATATTAGGACTGTGTATTGCTGTAATAGCATTATATTAGAATTTGTGATTTCATCATCATCCAGCCAAATAAACATTACATCACCTGCGTGGGTGTGCAAAGTAAATGCAAGTAAATTAAAATGACTATTTTCGCCAAGGTTAGAGGATCTTCATGGTCATTGATACAAAACCCATGATTACAGTTAGGGAACGTGCTGTCGCTCTTTTAATGGGAGACATGGGGACACTCATCACAAAGCTTAAAAGTTTTTCTCAGCTTATGAAAATGTGATGTATTGGAGACAGGGTTAGCATGGTTTTCACAGAGACCACGTGGCTACATGCTCACATCGATCCTCGGGACTACAGGTGAAAATATATAGCATTTATGCTATAACCTGGCTCATTTACAGTCTGTACAGAAATGTTAGATTGTTCATTAATGTGCACTGTCCCGAATAAATAAATAAATAAATAAATAAATAAGTAAATAAATAAAAGATCAGAAGCGATACGTGTTTTCATTAAAAAACTAAATATGCAGTGCAAAGCAGCAACTGGCACGCCATGTTGCTAGATTCATTGGTAGCTTGTAATACGAGAGGGAAAACGGGGATAGGACCCAAATGCAGACAGCTAGGGCAGACTGATACAGTTCAGGGGCTTATTGACCAAATTAAGGCACACAAGCTAATGGGATCATGAGGCTACCCACACAAATAAACCAATCCAGAGGGGCACGCAGGAAATACAAACTCCAAAAGATATGGGCAGAGGTTCAAAACAGGCAAGTAACAAGTTTTAGATTCCAGGTTTCAGAAGCAAAGGCAAGAAGCCGAGCAGCTGGAAAGGGCTGGTTAAATATGTGCACGGCTGATGAGAGAAAGTGGGAACAGGTGAGCAGGGAAGGTCAGGTGATTGGGACTGGAGGGAAAAATCAGAGGGCATGTGGTGAGCAGCAGCAATGAATGGGTTTGAGGAAGTGGGTATGTGGCTGAAGAGGCATGAATGTGACGCCCTGATTTTATTTTTAATTTTTTGTTGCCAAAACTCAAGAAAGCTTTACATTTTAACGGAAACATAACGTGTCAGGTTAGGTGATCATGGTTCCTTTAATTCCTTCTATGACTTGGCTCATAGACGTCTAAGGTACACTGAACTGACCAATCATTGCTTGCGGTCTCTCAAGACCTGCTTAACACGCAAAAGAAAAATCTCAGTTGTTGTTTTTTTAAATGGACGTTTTAAATCAAATTTTTTTTTTTTTACATATATTCTCATTATTTATTTATGAATGTCTTTTTTATTGTTTTTCAGTATATATACTTAGGCCTCCCTTGAAAATGAGACTTACTTGATTAAATAAAGGTTACAATGGGCAGGATTTCTTCACCATGTTCACATTTGTGCACTGAGGACATCTTATACTTTGTAGACATTTAAAACTTAAGGAGGTGAAACATTTCTAATGTGCTAATCTTTCTGTCAGTGACTTGTGAAACATCCTAAATGCACAATTCTTCCACTATGATGTACATACATATACTGCATAATGAGAAATTGATGTCAAAAACTCTGATTAGGGCCATAACTGGACCCGTAAAGAAGAAGAATCTACATGTTAAACTGCTTTTGGAGAATTGCATATAAATCATTGCATGTTCACAGTGTAATCTTTGGAAGGACAGAGTCAGCTTTTCCCCCGTCACTGTTATCACTGTTTCTGTGGTCCTTGGCAGACAGAGAGGAAGTCGGCTTGTTCATTGTTCCCACCATTCCCTGTTCCTCAGCTACCTTCCTGGTGCCATTATAAATGGGGGAAGGAGCTGACCCCAAAGCATGGCTGCTTTGACATGATCAACGCCCCTGTGAGTCTGTGTTACATCCAAAACTTGGCACCGCTGATATAGGAGGATGAAAACGGTGTTCGAGAGTTACGACACACAGGCCGAACATCTCCGGGTGTTGTCAGTTAAGCTCCCGTCATGTCTGAGCCACATTCCTAAGGTACCCTGAGTTGGGCTGTGCCAAAGCAAACCCTTGAGGCCCAGACAGGGTCACAGTGTAACCCCTGCTGGGAGATACTCAGTTTTCATCCCACAGGAAGGATTTACTGTCCAGAACTGTGGCTTTCAGTCTGCATCTAATAAGCATCTGGGTCAGCCCCACCACAAGCCCGTCTAGATAATAAATAAAAACAGAGACACGTTGCAAAAACCTGCCAGACGACTGCTCAACTCTGCATATTTTCAGGAGCAGAATGAGTGTAACATACTGATGTTGATTTTGTGGGAATACATGCTATACGCAATGGCCTACTTTCCATCTGTATGCTGATATTAGGCTTCAATATTATGGTTCATTGAATTTAAAGAGTTTTGAGATGATTATCAAATATTCCAGTTTCTTCTGGTGACATACATTTTTTGTTTGTAGAGAGACATGGTGCAGTCTCCAGTCCTTCAGTCTCAGTGGCTCTGGTTTGGATCTTACATGCAGGGCTTTATGGGGAGATTATGTGTCTTTTAAAAGCGGAAATAACAATTGTTCTCTTACAAACAAAAAGTTGAATCCATGAGCATTAAAGCCCACTCTTTCTCAATTTAATACATTGTGGGGTTTTGCAGATACAACCTTACTTGGTCTGGTATGACCAGCAGCTTATATGGTGCATAATAGTATGGTTCAGTTGTACCAAAATAAAATTTCAAGCAAGCTGTAATTAAAAACAACTACAATTTGTTATTAAAGGATTGTTTACAAGAGGGAAACGTTTTATCTAATAATACATAACAGCGATTGGTCACCGGGTTTGGCTACTTTACATGTTTCATACCCTGAAGAAACTAAACAAAAATGTTGTGATATTAGTTTCAACTATATTGCCCCGCCCTATCAGACAGAAAAAAAAACTCTTCCTTTTATTTAGGTTGAATTACTCAAAACTGAATCCACTTTGGATTAATAATGTCAGTCTGGATGAAGAAGGGTGGATTGGTTCAATGTGCCATCTCAATGACATAAAAAACAACTTTGCTTCCTTTTGTCCCTTTTACTGGAAACCAAACAATATGTTGTCTTCCATCAGATGAAAACAGAAGGTAACACTTTACTTGAAGTTTTCTACATAAGAGTGACATGACACTCACATGACACTGTCATGACACAGTCATGACACATGAACCCTAACCTTAACTCTAACCCTAACCCTAACCCTAACCATAACCATAACTTGTCATGACAAAACCGAATTTCACTTACTAAAAAAGCGTTGTGTCATAAACGTTTATGACTTGTTTATAATGTTTTATGGCACATTCCTGACAGTATCATGTCACTCTTATGTAGAAAACTTCAAGTAAAGTGTAACCAAACAGAAACAAAGTTGACTCTTTCATGTACAAAACAGTTACGTTAGCCTGTTACTTGGACAAAGCCTGGGAGACAAGGAAAAAAGTCCTTCATGGGACTAAACCTTTGGCTTGTAGTATTTTTATTTTTCAATTTGCATAAAACATGTTTAAATCAGTCTATAATGTTCCCAGAAAGTGGTGTGTCCTAACTAAATAACTAACTAACTAACTAAATAACTACATTACTGCAGCATGAGGATACTGGACCATAATATGAATACTCCCAGTGTGTGTGGTGGGGAAACTGACCAGACTGCTTCCTGATTAGTTTAGTGGACCACAGGACAAGGTGGGCAAGGACTGCAATCTGCCACTGTGTGAGTGTGTGAACATGAGTATGCACACGTGTTTGTGTGTGTGTGTGTGTGTGTGTGTGTGTGTGTGTGTGTGTGTGTGCGCGCATCATGTGTGTGTCTTCTTAAGGAGGGGGGATTTGACTGTGGCTGTGGTGGTTCCAGACCATGTAATTACTCCCACTTAGCATGGAGAAAAAAAATAACAATTTCAGTCATAACACAGGAGGTAAATTATGGTGGGGAAGCCACTGGTCATGGTCTATAATCTGTCTATATATTTCTATCTGCACAGGTTGTTCTCCAAGTAGATACAGTCAGGACAATTATCAATTTCCCCCAAAATACTCCGGGTACACTTCCAGCAGTTCCCCAAATGAGTCAGCATTTCCAGCAAAGTCAAATGAGTAATCTGCCTCTTAATGCACACCCACCGGAGGATGGTACATCTTTATATTTAGTGATGTTAATCAGTGAATTAACCTCACTTAAACAGACTAATTGACACACATCTTGCGTGAAACCAAAAGCACATCTGCTGTCTCGTTGCTTTGTTCTCTCTGAGAAACACCTTGAAATCTTCAGCTGAGTGACAGTTATAAACAAAGGCTGTAGCTGCAATTTGTTTTCTTGTGGGCAGCTCCGAAACCACAAGAATACTACATTCATCATGCCAGAGCAAATTCAAGATTGGTGATGACAATGCATGAGAGGAACTGGGTGCGTGCATGTGTGTGTGAGCGTGCAAAAGAGTTGATGAGTCACTGGTCAACTCAGACAAAGAGACCACAGCACAAAGGGAGAGAGACCATAATGTATCTATGGGGGGTTTTGATCAGGGTTTTTTTGACAAAATCAATGACTCAGTGATTACTTCACTGGGTTCTGAGATTTAATTTTAACTGTCTGACTCATAGTCTTTTGAAGATCCCTGCCCAGTGGAGGTTTAACACACTCCCAAAATCTGTAAAGCACTTTGACATATATTGCCATTTTAGTGATATTAAGCTAATCAATATTAGCCTGCTATACTGAAATGCTTAAAGCTGTGCTAATCAATAATTTTACATTAAAGGTCCCATGACATGCTGCTTTTTGAATGCTTTTATATAGGCCTTAGTGGTCCCCTAATACTGTATCTGAAGTCTCTTTCCCGAAATTCAGCCTTGGTGCAGAATTACAGCCAATAGAGCCAGTCCCACAATGAGCTTTCCTTAGTATGTGCCATTTCTGTGTCTGTAGCTATTGAGGAGGAGAGAGGGGGGTGGCAAGGCGGAGGGTGGGTGTGTGGCCTTGATCAACTGCCACTTTGCTCATTTGAAAGCCATTATGTCTCTCTCTCATGGGTGGGCCAAATTCTCTGGGCGGTAAAAGCAGAGAAAGGGGAGGTAACCTTGCTCCTTATGACCTCATAAGGAGAAGATTCCAGATTGGCCCATCTGAGCTTTCATTTTCTCAAAGGCAGAGCAGGATACCCAGGGCTCGGTTTACACCTATCGCCATTTCTAGCCACTGGGGGACCATAGGCAGGCTGGGAGAACTCATATTAATGTTAAAAAAACTCATAAAGTGACATTTTCATGCCATGGGACCTTTAACGATAGATCAAATGACGATGTGTAATGTGAAAGGAGTCACCACAAAGAATTATCACCAGCAGTTTCCCTCAGCTCTACAGAACATTTGAGCCTCCTTCAGCTAATTGTTTTGATTTTACAACTTTATCATTTTGATTCACTCTCGAGGCTCTCATCAACCTTGCTTGCAGCAACAGCAGATAGTTGTTTTCAGTGAAAGATTGCTGATAAACCCACTGTACGCTACCTGCAAAGCACCAAACAGCAGACAGAAAAAGTTAGCAACTATCTGATGAACACAGTGGAGCATTTAGCCACATGTTTACCTCAGGATCTGGTGGAGACCAAAACGGAGCTAAAAGGAGAGTGAATACTGGATTACATTCAGAAGAGCCCAAGCTCAAATGCAAGGATTTACAAGACCCTATGCTGTATACAGAATATAGCATCAGAAGCACCGGCAGGATTCTATTTCAAAGTACGCACACACACAAACCGCCCGCCCGCCAGTAAGTTCCCACACATGCACATACACAGTCTACTAAGTGAGGTAGAGATTGATTCATGCTTTGTTTTTTTTGTACTTTATGGTACAACACCACCATAAAACTCTCTTCCTCACTCATCATGTCTCTTTCTATCGGAGAGAGAGAGAGAGAGAGAGAGAGAGAGAGCCGAGAGGAGAGGAGAGGAATGGCTTTGTGACCGGTGGGTAAAAATATGCATCCGGTATGAATGGCCAGGCACACGATCAGGCACATATCTACGTTACGCGACACTAAAGCGCCCGGTGTGATCCAGCTATTAATCGACGGCCGTTAACAGGGGTTGGGGTGGTGCGCGATCACCGAAGGCTTGTGTCATGTGAATGCAATGTTGTTGTCATTACTTAGAATTCCTCACAGGGGAGACAGAAACTATGCACTATAGCTTTTATTAAAATTACACGTGTCACAAGTCTTGCAGAAAACAGCGCTCTCACTCAACAGCCCCGGTAACAACAACAACAACAACAACAGAGATTACGTCACAAGCGTGGCAGGCCCACCACCCAGCAGCACGCACACTGACCATGCATGAACTAAACTTTCACGTGATTGGCAGAGAGATGGGAGATGATAGACCGGCTCTGCTATTCTAGAACTTCCTTAATCCAGAACAGTATCATATTAATCTGAAAAGAAATTTACGCACAGTGCGTACAGGATTACAGCTGCCGGCGCCACTGCCTGGAATTGTGGTACTTTTAAGCTATGACTTTAGAGATATTTTGTTCTGTTCTTTTTTTCATTAAAAATGATTGACAGATTGTTAAAAGTGTCTCAGACCTGCTGACAGGAGGCTTCAAAAGGCATCTGTCAGCTGCAAAGTATTTTTGAACCATTACAGTGAGCAAATAGTTTACATTCGTAACACATACACTCCTGACAAAGAGGAGCGGTTTTCTACAGTCGGTGTGCCAGGGTTTGGAAGATTGCCTGGGCAGCCAGGAGGCGAGAGGAAGCCAGAGAGCTGCATGGAGAGGAGTAACAACAGAAGTTGAAGCTCTCTTTTCCCATTTTCACTCCCCACACCTTCTCTAAAATCCCTCTCTCTCTCTCTCTCTCTCTCGAGCACACGTACCTCCCTCCGTGGCTAAGCTTTGAGCCTGATACGACCATAGTTTAGATAAGCATTCTTTCACAATGAGGAGCCAGAAGTGTTTTTTTTTTCCTTCTCCTTCTTCTTCTTCTTCTTCTTCTTCTTCTCAAACAAAGCCCAAGAAATGCCTTTGGTTTCTGATGAGAGCTGTGAGTTTGTTTTCAGTTAAAGGTTATCCCAGGAACACGCAGGTTTCTCTCCAAAAATAGGCAGTACAGAGAGTGGATGAGGAGGAAAGAGAAGGGTGGGAGGAGGAGGAGGAGAAGAAGAAGAAGAAGAAGGGAGGGGAGTTTGGTTAATGAGCACCAGATGCCCTACCTTCGGTGGTAGCAACATTCTTTGGAGCTTTGGTTGGTGTGTGATCCGTGCTTGAACTTATGTCAGAAGAGATGCTTGAGCTCCCTTTACCTGCAGGGGAAATGGGAAGAAAAACAAATCTGCTGGGACACAGTATAGCAACTTTAAGATGACAAACTGCAGTTATGATCTATTAGAAAATCTTTTCAGTTGAGAGAAAACACGTTTTATGCTTAATTCCTAAAGAGTGTCAGAGATAAGGTATTTCATGATGTATTTAAATCGGTAAGGAGGTATGAAGTGTAAGGAAATATAAAGTCAATCACTCTCTGCTTTTATGACTTTTATGCTCCTCACTTTTGGATGAATGGCTAGGCTTGGCACATGCACAAAGTCTCTGCTGGTTTGTTTAAGTAAGTGTCTGTTTTTTTTTTATATATTTGGAAGAAGAATAAAGTCTCCTGAAATCCCCCTCAGCCTTCACTTCCATGGAGGACGAGTGAGGAAACACTCAAGATACAAGCAACCACTCTCTTTAATGAATGATTACAATAAAATGTATCATCAGCCGCGTACTTCTTAGGTCATACAGTCTGTACAACTGCCACATATAAGTGCTTTCTATCAAGTTTACACAAATTTACAACTCTTACTTTGGGAGCTGTCCTTGTGTTGTTGGATTTAGATTTCTATACAGTCACACAACAGTGCTAAATTTCAAAGAGATATTCCTTGTGCAACAGCCTCGACTGCCATGGTGACTGCAGGCTGCCTGTGGAGTAGTTGTTTATGGCATTTCATTCCTCTGTCAGATCATAAATGCAGCTTTGTGGCTTTCCTGAGACTAAGTATGCGCCTTTCACCCAGCACGAAGAGGTATTCCCAAACGGTCACACCCACATGCATCAAGCGCAGCCACCTAAACAGACAAGACAGTTCCTGAAATAAGACATACGGTAAATACTGTATATAAGCTTGTGTAGGGAGGAAAAGAAGCAACCTGTGACTCCATATGGAAGACACACAATCACACCGATACATATAAAACGATTTTAAACCAATGCCGCTCATATGGTATGACATTTTGTGGTGACATCACTGAGCCGGCACATCTGCTATGGCTCCTTCAGTCCCCAGAAATGACTCAGAAATTCACGAGTCGCTTGCAGATGTCCACTTTTCTAATATGTAAGAAGAGCAAAAAGCATAAGGCTGGTAAAGTAAGTATAAGTACAAGTAAATATAATATTTGTCTGGTTACAGGATTCTTTTCCATTGCATATGTGGACCTGTGCAAGACCGATTGTTTTCTGTCTTTCATGGAAAAACAACTTTCAGAAAAACTCCTGCTTCCTGTTTTATGCTTATATAATGTGTTGGTGGAGGGTTTCTGCATAGTTGTGACCAGTGTGTAATTAATTGTGGTATCACACTTGAAAACAGATGTGGACAGACGCAGAATTCTGCACTTGCAACTAAGATGCTGGTCTTATAAACTATAAAGATGCTGATACCACTATGCAATATTTTCTTTTGTGAAATGACTATACTTTGAATACATGTATAATGTGAATATTAAAGATTGGGAAGATCCAGGACTTAGCCAAAAAATTTGAACAACTTCTCAGTCCCTCCCCCCTTTCTGCTAGAGCCCAAAACGTTCTCCTAAGCCCCTCCCCCCACAAGGGAGAGTGAATGCGTGTTCCTCAGCAGTGATAGACACCCCCCTGGCCCTGATTGGTGCATCTGAACAGGGAGCTGTGGATTTTTGCAAATCACACTACAGGCTGTAGTACAGAGGAGCCAGATTTATTTTAAATTACCTGCTTCGTAGTTCTACTCGAACATTGGGGCAGTTTCAGCAAATATGACAGAATGTTAGTTTTATACGTCTTACCTACTGCACCTTTAAACTTACAATCCTTAAGATTTTCATGAAGTCAATCAAATATTTCATACATTTAATGGTCAGCATTTTGTAAGCAATAGCAATTCAACGTGTTTACATTCTCTGATTACCTTTCTATATGGTAGTTTTAATTGTAAGTGGCGGAGTCCGCCATTATCGACATATTCATATTTTCAGCTGAAAAGCATGAAATATGGCTCGGTTAGAAAAAAGTGAATTATTGACTGACTTCTTTATCAATTAGCCAACAGAAAATGAATTGTCAACTATTTTGATAACGATGAATTGTGAATGTTCTCTTGTTCCAGCTTCTCCAATTTGGGGTGTTTACAGTGCAGCCAAACAGACCGTTGCTCTCCGTTGCGTTTCTGATCAGAGCTTAAATTAGCCACCAGGACTCACTGGCGTCACCAAATCAACTGAAATCAACCAGTTATGCTGAGTTTGGAGGGTAATGCCCCGTTTCATGTTGCAATGAAAGGGAGAATTAGGATGTTGTGAATCACTAGAAGAGAATACAATCTGCATAACCTACATCACATTTTCCCCACCTGACTTTAACCTAATGAGAGTTTTAAAGAAAAGTGTTGGTAAATTGCAAATTCAGCTCATCGAAGATTCAAATCTGTGGTAGGATCTGTTGATGTACCTGAACAGGCTGGATTCCTGGGTGGAGCTGGTCCATTTGTTATTTTTATTATCATGACTCCCAATCTTTACTCTGCAGTTATTGACTTAGGAAGAGAAAACACTGGAATGTTATTTATACAAAAATTTCTGCTCTGGAGAGAGTCATAATGTGTTCGGTGGAGTTGGAGCGCAGTTCTTTTTCTGAATAAGTAATGTTGAAGATTAGATGAAAAAGACCGTGTGTGTGTGTCTGACTGAATGAAGTCAATTTATAGCAGTAAATGCGAGTTTGACTCTCCTGCTGAGCTCATTAATGCCATGTTTGAAGATTTGAATCAGTGTTATGAGAGTCGGAACATATTGATTTTGGTTAGGCCTATTATAATATCACATTTGTTTTGTTTTCCCTGTTTTTAAATCTGCATCCCAGTTGGGTGAAACCATTTTTCTGAATAGGCCTATATGTGATAGCACAGTGAGATGGGCGGCGAATGTCTTGACCATCAGCTCTATATTACATATGCCTTGTGTTGGTCTTTATTTGATGTACTTATTGAATTAAATAATACGGTTGTATGTGGATATGCTTTTACATGTATCCGCTATAAAAAAAAACATCTAGGAGGAGCTGTTTCAAAAGAAGCTCTAACACATTTCTTGTTAACATTGCTATTTTGTGTCTTTCCTGGGTGCCTTCTATATAGTTTTGTTTACATAAGGATCATATGGCATTGTAGCCTGACATGGTCATACTCAGATTCTAGTCACAATGTGAGTCTGAAACCGCTCCATTGGGCTGTGATTATGGGGCGTGTTCCAACCGAACCAGGAAAAAAAATGCCTCTGCATTCATTGGATAGACCTCCAACCAATAAGAGCAACGGAACTCAACACTGTGTATCGTCTCCATAGCAACCACTCTTTGCACAATGCATTCGCGTGCATTTGTTCTAATTTCCGACTTTTAGACTTTTTTGAAGCTGGATATATAATTTGTTTCTTGTAAATATAAATGTGGATAACGTTAATGATAGTGACATGCTCGCTACAGTTGCATTTCTAGAGATGGATCGGCGAAAACACGTTTTATTTCTCTGATTCACGGCTTTGTTCTAGCGCCGGCGGTCCCTCTCTTCAGTCTCTCTCTATGTCTCTCCACCATATAATGCTCTCTCTCTTCAGTCTCTCTTGCTTTCGGGCAGTTGTTGAGGCTCCTCCGCTGAGGATTTTAAAATGAATGCGCTGTCGATATCTTCTGTAACAGACGCGATGGTGGAATCTACACATCTCAACCAATTCAACCCAAGCGTTCTTTGGGGACGTGATTGATTCTGTTACTGTTGATCATCTGTCCGACAATCTGATTGGTCCGAACAGATCCTGTTCGGGCAATAATTACTTCTCAACGGAGCGACTCCAGACCGAAGTTCCCGACCTCGAATTTTGTGGGCGGGGCTAAGTTTGGCTGGCATCCAGGCTAATGGCATTGACCAATATGCACAAAATGGCTGCCAAATCAAACAAGAAATGGACAAAAATCTCTGGAATTAGCCTTAGACTTATCAAGATAAGAGTGACTAATACGAGCCAACATGCCAAAACACTCTTTGACCCAAGTCCACTAAATCTGCAGGAATACACTTTAAAAAAATACAAATAAAAATAAATTAGGCTATTGGAGATTTCTGATGAACTGGCTCTCCTGACAAGTCACCTGTTTTTGACTGATTATGTAAGTGATATTTGATTTAAACTGACTATATGAATGGTCTAAAATATCTTTTTTTTGTTATAACTAAATACTTGCATGTCAAATAATACCTATGCAAGTTTAAGACATGTAGCACTATGTAAAATGCATTTAACTAAAGCTAAACAGAAAATAAAAGTTAATGATCTGTATAAAATGTGAGTAAAAAAAATCTTGAAAAAAATAAAAAGTGTCTGGGAGTGTTTTTTTTTGTCTCAAATGTTTAAAATATGACCACCAGATGTCACTCTGTATCTTATAGGCTATGACGAACATTAACGTTGCACATCTTTAAAAACATATAGTTTTTAAAGTAGGGAATTTAAAGTTAAACGCTGCTTTTAGCTCCATATCAGCACATATCCTCACAATTTGAAGATTTTTGAATGGAGTATGGCATACCTTTATCTCTACACATACAGAGAAAACCCTTAAACTGTGGGGAAATGAAAGATAAAGAGGGAATAGTGCTAGTTTTAAGCTAGCTCTCTAATGTCCAGGGACAAACTCAATGAAGCTAAAGAACCCAGTAACCGCACAATTGTTTTCTGTTAGTTCATGAGAGAAAGGGAGCGGTAACATGCAGCCGTTGTTGAATCTATACTTTAATTAAAATACTTTCTTCTATGTGGAATTCAAATAAAACGTGTTTTAAAGTCGTAATTAGAGCACTTACCCTCGCTTCCATACTGTTTTCCATTGTTCGCACCCATTTTAAAGAATACATAATCTATGCGCAAAACTCGGTGTATCAAAAGGAGTTAAATTCCAGAGAAAAAGGGCAGTCGTTTTTACAAAAGACAGGCTAGACAGTCAAAGTTGTGTGTATGGCCGCTAGCTCTGACTCCAAATAGTTAATCCAGATGTTGAGCAGAAGACGCCTCAGCATTACGCAAACCTAGAGTCCAGATTCGAGCTTCCAGCGGTGCAGACTTTCTATATCTGAACATCCACAGACAAAGACCGATGTACACACACACACACACACACACACACACACACACACACAGAGAAAAAAATCTCGATTCGAGGAGTTCGGAGAAAACTTTTGTGAAGTGCCCTAAATGGTAAGCAGCTGTTTATCAGGCTGAGTGCGGGCAATCATAGCGGGCAGACAACTTTGTGAGGACTCGCAGCTCTCCTCCACTGGATTTAAAGAGACCGCAGACCAGGGAGGGAGATGTGGATATTTAAAGAAAGATAAGCCAAAGACAGACTGTGACTCACAAACAGTGGTGGAAGAAGTACTCAGATCTGTAGCTAGCTAAGTAAAAGTAGCAGTACAAGTTAAAATCCTGAATTCAATTTGTCCTACTTTTAAGAGTACAAATTATGCTTTAAAGCACCACAAGTAAAAGTAGGCCTACTCATTATGCAGATCTGTGGCTCATTTTAGAATAATGTATATTATAAGATTATGATTTTTGATGCATTGATATGTACATTACTTCAATGTTGCAACTGGTAATTCTAATTACTATGTATACTGCCAGGTACCTTGTGAACTCCCCATATAGTTTTATCTTAACCTATAACACATCGTCATCATGTATTTATGTCATCACAGGTATGACTTTAAGAGATTCAACCAATCAGAATTGAGGACACATACTCTCCTAAATATTCTGAGGATATAGCCCTGCTGAAAGAAGAGAATGCTTTAACCACACATGTGGGAATGTGTCTATGAATAGCAGCAACACAGGTCATTGGATATGTAGAAGTAAAGTCGCTGGACGGAACCAGTTGTCTGCTGTTGACAGGTGACTTAATATTCTACATACATGTTGAAATTCCTTTCTAAATGCACACAGCCCACAGATCTACCGAGGATAACATGATATTTCGGTCTATGACTTACATTCTCTAATTAGATACACAGGTTAATATAGCTCTACTTTTTTTTTATATCTGAAATCTTATCCTCTAATCAAAATCATAAGAGTCAAAAGAAACCTCGCTTTTATTATGGTACAATGCGAAATGCTTTTAACTTAAGATAAATACAATAAAGTTAATTTTCTGGAGAAAATGTGGGTTAAAAAAAAAAAATCTAAATCTTATGATCACCAGATGTCACTCTGTTTACATCTTTAAAAAGTAGGACATTAAAGTCAAACGTTACTATGCGCTTCATATCCATACGTATGCTCACAATTTGAAGATTTTTGAATGGAGTATGGAACAAGTTAAACTCTACACAAACAAAGAAAAAAAAACCTTACTGTAAGAAGATTGAAGATATACTGTAGAGGGAATGCTAGTTTTAAACTAGCTCGCTAAAGTCAATGGGCAAACTCAAGGAAGCAAGAGACCCAAAAAACTGTTTATTATAGAGGCATATTTAGCTTTTCCACATTACAGCAAAATAAGTCTGATATACAGTATGTGTGCTATATTGGTAGCTGTCCTGGCTGGCATCCAGAAAAATTAAGTTATAAGACTTGTGGAATGGAAACTCCACAAAAGGTACTGAACCCATAAACTTTTCACACCAACTTTCAACTGCCATTTCTTTAACATAAATATTTGTTGTACAATAATGTGTTTTATAAAAGGGGAAAAAAAAATGGTGTGTAATATTTTATGGATCACAATCGAGCTCTATCGTTACTATTTATGCATCCAGCAGAGCCATTTATTATTTTAATGTGTAGTGTGTTGATCTCTTACTTACTTTTTACGAGCCATAAATAATGCACGTTAACGATGTTTGATTGGCTCACGTGGTACCAATAAACTGTCTGAGAGAGGTCAAATGCCAAACCTCAAGCCTTTCACAAGTAGCAATCTCTGCCACACTGGAAGGCATAGTAAGAAACACTTCAGCTTTCTGCAGGAGATGCATCTCTAGCTGACAGTTACACATACAGTATGTTTCATGATAACCCTAGTCTCGTTTTGCCAGACCTTCCTCCACAGCGCCGCATAGGAGGGTTTGGCGAGTCCACGCAGCATTCCGGGATGGAGGAAAAACGTGCTGTGGTTTATTGGAATTTCTTTAAACCGATCACAATTGTCATGGGCGGCGCTAAGCACCGGACGGAGCCACGGTGCCGCTGCAAAATAGCTTCGGGAAGTAACTTGTTTTGGTGGAACGTGTACGTTCAAAAGTTGTTGTAGTCGTGCAACAGTAAACTCAGATTGGACAGATAGTCTAGCTAGCTGTCTGGATTTACCCTGCAGAGATCTGAGGAGCAGTTAACCATAGTCCTCACATATTGAGTTGAGTTTAAAATTACAACACAAACAAAGCAGAAGGTAACAGACGGTACGGCCAAAAAGAGTGAAAACCGGCGGAATTTCCAGCAGCACTGGAGCAATCCCGGAAGTGGAACGTCGTGGATATAGACTATGGTAAGCCAGATGTCAAGTGTGAATAAAACTTGCTTTACCCAAAAATATTTATTCAAATCTAAAAATGACACATTATAAAAAGGCTTAAACTTAAGGTCATCACATGTAAACACACATACAGTTTTAGATCAGCTCTGACAGTTGGCCACTATTGGTCATCCAGTGTGAATACACACCCACAGGATCGAACGGGTAAGGGTTGATAGTAGGACTTGTGTTTATTTCAGGAAGGAGCTCAGAGAGCTCAGACTTGTCTACAGACGAACCAGAAACACTGAAGCTGCACTCTGGCACAGCTGCACTCTGGGACAACGTGGTCAAGGCGCCGTTGGTGTCGGTCACAGCGGTGCTTGAGGGAGCCGAGTGGTCATTTTCGGCCTCTGTGGTGGCAGGGCGGCTGGGAGAAAGCGGAGCAGGGGTGATCTTCTCTAGCTTGCTGTATAATGTCCTCAATGTAACAGGAATGGACATGAACCTGAGACAGTGTTAGAAAAAGAGATCAAGCTAAGACCAGAATGCAAGGAAAAAGTTTGGTCCATTTTTAATCTGCTGATCTTATGTTGAAATCAATAAATGCAAATCAAAACCGTATCAGATTTTCCTCATGACGCAAAATGTCAAACCTACTAAGGAGGGAGGCCCGGAGCCATCATTCTCTCAACTGTAGAGAAATAAGGGTAAATGGAAGTCATAAAGCCATACCTCTTCATGACAGTGGAAAGGTATTCATCCAAAGAAGCCTCCCCTATTCCTGCCCCGAACAAAGTGCAGGTAATCTGATGCAAACCAGATACGTTCACCAGCACTGTGGCCAAAAAACAATAGTCATATAAGTCAGATTTCTATGTGACTATTTGCCATTACCTTAAAAGTATACACCCTATGGGTTAACAAAAAAAAAAAAAATCATAATCCAAAACTAATCAGATAAAACATAAAAGTAACATTCTGTGCCAAATGCTCACAGACAGCGAGGGAGTCGGCGTCAGGTCGGTGGAAGGTAACAGAAAAGCTTGTCTCAGACTCCGGAAGGACTTCAAAGTGTAGGTCACACGCCGAATCTGATAGCAGAATTCATCAATAAACCATCACATAATTCATTAATGATTTCCTTTTGATTATTTCTGCCAACTTTGCATGGGCGACCTTGTCCAATTTAACCGGTTTTGTGACGTTAAACGCCTCATACCTGTTCCGGCACACTGAGAAGCGATGCAGCTCCTCAGCAGGGTGTTGATGGCACACTGATGTCGAAGCAGGTCCAGCAGGGCCGGGACTCGGGCTGGGTGAGTGAAGGGAACACTGTCCACTACAGTCCCTCTCTGGGCAGGCACCTCCCATGCATCTCCAGGGAGGATGTAACTGTGCATCACACCACCAGGAAGAGGCTGGACAGAAAATGTATCAATTATTTTTATGTCATAAAACAGGAGTCTTCAACGTTTTTAAGCCAAGGACCCCTTAGTCTACGTATATCAACGACATGCCACTTCCGTGATTTTCCGGAAATTCCGCCGGATGTCTTTCATGTCGGCCGGACGTCTGTTACCTTCCGCTTCCTTTGTGTTGGCATTTTAAACTCCGGTGGATTTCTGAGGACCATGGTTAACTGCTCCTCAGATCTATGCAGGGTAAATCCAGACAGCTAGCTAGACTCTGTCCAATCTGAGCTTTATGTTGCACGACTAAAACAACTTTGAACGTACACACGTTCCACCAAAACAAGCTCCTTCCCGAGGCTATTTTGCAGAGGCCTGTTGCTCTGTGCGGGGCCTAGCGCTGCTCAAGACGATTGTGATTGGTTTAAAGAAATGTCCATAAACCAGAGCACGTTTCTCTCCCATCCCAGAATGCTGTGTAGACCTGCCAGACCCTCCTCCGCAGCTCTGTGGAGGAAGATCTGGCAATGCAAGACTAAGGACCCCTTAACTGAAAGAGAGATGGAGCAGGGACCCCCTTCCTATACATATTGTATAAAGTGAAGTTGCATATTAAACTGGGCCTGCAATAACTTGTAGGGACACACGGACACACACACACACACACACACACACCTTACCTACAGTATAGGCCAGTAAAAACGCTCATCAGTCTCGATTTATATTTGCTGATAATATGTTGGATTAATTTTAAGAGTTTTTAAAAAATTTTAAAAAAAACGTAAAAAGAAATTTATAATTTGGAGGCCACCCTGCATTGACTCCGAGGACCCCTTAGGGGTCCTGGACCCATCGTTGAAGATCCCAGTCATAAAGTACATCTAAAGCTTGCATAGCAGTTTAGCTTGAAATGAACCCAGTTACCTTTCACACTGAGCTTAACACAAGTGTGTTGATCCCACATACCACTGTAAAAATAATATCCTGCTCATCTAATGTCTCCCCATGGCTGTTTGCACGTGAACGTCTCATGAGAAGCTTGGGTAAGGGCGCCCACTGCAGGTCAACATCTGCTATGGCCACATCTATGACATATCACAGAGGGGGAAAAAGAGAGCATGTGATGGAGTGATGCTTGTGGGCTTTACGTTCAAATAGAGAATTAAAAAATAAATATATATATAGTATAATTTTTTTACACTGACCTGCAATATGGCTGAGCTTTTTCACAAAAGACAACATCATTGGTATTGCGGGTTGCAGTTTGAGGAGAAAGCAGGCAGGCAGCGCCTCATGAGGCGCCTCACTCAACGGCAGGAACACAGGATAACTGCCACAGGACACAATTTTACTATAAATGACTAAGGATTGACAGATTATTGACCCTGGCCGTTTTTTGGCAATTTTCCGATGATCTGCGTCTGCGTTTTATTTTCCCCGATAACCGATTAAGTTAATTAATTAAAAAGTGCGCTACTTTGGCTCCGCTACAGCTCTGTGTCCATCTGCTTCGGTTTTACTCACCACCCAGTCTGACTTAATGTCCCGACCACAACACTATCCAACTCTCTTTTACTGGGTATTATGTTCAAAGTTTCTAATTTATTAAATAAGTGCTTAAATCATTTAAACAAAGTTTTGTGTTGGAGTTTGTAACATTCCAAAATCTTAATTTTGATTTACAGATATTTATTTTCACTGTAAATGCGTATCGGTTCCAAATATCGGTTACATTAAATGATAATAATAATCTGCGTCGGCCTTGAAAAACCAGTATCGGTCGATCCCTAAAAACACCGCCAGCAGTGTCATTCACATTCACTGTGGGATGTCAAATGAAAGCATCCTGTTGAGAGAGAGATTAAACAGAAACATGTCACCCGTGGGCATCCAGCTGTGGAGGCTGTGGGATCACAGATGCCATCTGAAGCATGTGGGTCACATCAGTGGCACCAACCGTCACCTGGGCTGCCTGGACGACCGTCTCTGTATCTGTCATTTCTTCAACAGCAACAAAAAAAAAAAAAAATAGGCATCTTTTGAGGAAATACTACAATTGTTGAAGGCCCTTTAAAGACTTGACATGTCTTACGTAAATCTGAGGTCTTCATTCCATCAGTCGGGGGGATAAAGAACTGGATCTTCATTGGGCTATCTAAAGTGATGAATTAAATATTAATGGAAGAGAAAGATGTATGCATAACATGTTTTTACTTCTTGGCGTTATGTACCTTCTTTTCCAGCTATCAGACACCCAATCCTGCCATTGTTAATCATGTCGACTTGGGAGTCAGAGTCCTTTGGCAACCTGAAAGCAGAACAACTGCACTGATTCCAATTTGTATTATTGCTGTAACAAACGAGTAATTTCTCAATTGTTTTGTTTGACATGTAAAAAAACGAAAAAACCCAAACAAAAGTAGTATAAAAAGCCCATCACAACTTCCCAGACTAAGTGATGTCATTGCCATTTTATCCGAATATCAGCCAAAATCTAATATATCTAATTTACTATCATATGATGTGTTGAAGAAGCCCTGCACACTGTCCATTACGCATGCAAATACTTTATTTCACAACGTTTTGGTCACACAGTCCTTCCTCAGGTGAATTTAAAACAAAATGTTGTGAAATAGAGTATTTGCATGTGTAATGGACAGTGTGCGGGACTTGAGTTTAAGTTTAGTTTATTTATGAAAGGTGACAGCGCAAATTAATAAAACACATGATTTCCCCATGGGTTAAGAATGCCAGAATTAGCACAAAAGGCTATTTTTCATCTGTAGTCCCCTGCCTTCAAATGTTAAAAAAGTTTAAATACAAAGAGAGAAAAAAATAAAAAAATAAAAATAAAAAAAACTTAAAACGTTTTACTGGTAACCTTTGCCTTTTCCGATGCATCTGTCCCGGAAGAGAGGTGTGCAAAAGCGCTTTTGAATTGACTATCATATGATGGAAAACAAAAATGCAGCAAGTCCTCAAATTTGAGAAGCTGGAGCCAGTAAATATTTGGCATATTGCTTGAAGCAATTAATCAATGATCTAGAATAGATGCCGATAAATTGTTACAATTGACAAATCAATTAATCATCGCAGGTCTTATTGCACAAGTTTTTGGCAATTCTTTTGCATCTTACCGTTAACCTGTTAAGATTTCTGGCATTGTGTACCTTTGTTTTTTGGAGCTCCTTGATGATCTTTTAACTTTACATTCAGTTTATTTGCACTCGGATGAATAAAGTTATATCATACGTCACTCACCTTGGTAAATGTGATATTTGCTGCAAGTCTTTCCCGAGGTATTGCAGAGATGCAAACAATTTTAATTTGCTTTCACTAAAACAAAAACAAAAAAGACATGAAAGCTAAATGACTGCAAGAGGCCCATCATTTTAACAGTTTAATAACATTTTAAGAGTAGGTACTTGTCTCCAGGGATGTTGTACTGGGTGTAGAGGCCTGCCAACTTCCCAGAGAACTCGGCAAAATGTTTTGACCTGTGGGGAAAACGGTACAATCAGCACCTAATGCAATTTATCTTTAAGTAATCATTTAAATACCACAGTCATCTTCATCTCGCAAGCGAAATGTCAACATTTAAAATTTAGCATCACTCTAATGCTTACCTCAGCGGCTGAAGAAGGGACTCACTGGGCTGCAAGACAATTTCATTTTTATTATCAGGAGTAAAGGGGAGTAATGAGAATGGCAGTGTAATCCACTTACAACAGGGAATCCTCCATGTGGAGCCACTTTCACCTCCTTCGCCCCGCCACACGGCAGCAACACCACCTCCAGGTAGAACAGATCGGCTGTCAGGTAGCATGTGGCCTCAGTAACGTGAAAGCCCATTCTAGGGAGGACAGAACGTGAATGTGGGAGGAAATTTGTGCCACATTGTATTAAAAGAGAAATTAAGCTTGGTTAAATAAAATAACATTAGACCAATAAAAGAGATCTTGTAGGGCTTTGGATTCAAATATCACAAGTCAACCATCTACCCTTGTTGTTTGGCAATCATTTCCAGGTGAGACCTCATGGTATTCATAGAGGACACTGAAACATACAGAGGCCGACTTACTTGCAGGTAAAGTGACCCAAATCTACCAAATGTATATAAAAGAATCATTGGAATATGGTTTGTTTACCAGTTACCACTTCCTGGAGCCTTTCCAGAGATCTAGCCAGCAGCTGACAGGGTTTGGATTCATCTTTGGGTTTGTCCTATTGGGGGACAAAGGGAAGAAACAAACAAACAATGGACCTGTTGTGTAAACAGTGTTTGGTCCTCCCAGTCCATCCCATGACACCATGGCAAAGGGTAATGTTGACATGTGGACGTTTTGCACTTTGGGATGGGTAGGTTTTTAAAAGACAGGGAGGCTGCCACACATGGGTGTGTGAAAATATTGTGCATTGCACTCAGTGCTTTGTTCTTGAGAAGCCTGGATCTAAAAATAAATCTTCTTCAGTATCACTGCTGGCAGCAAAGCATATGATTAGCCCCAGCTGCCTTATCCCCTTGGACCACACATCACTTCAGACCACCAAGCAATCAACCAGACTCCAGAGACTGACCACTGCCAAGCTCCACTTTGTATTAATCCACAAGTATTATCTATCCTGCTGCTCCAACCATGGCACATCTAAAAGAAAACCAACACGCCCTCTCATTGCCTCAGCATACACGTTAGTATAGAAGTGCTAAAACACTTTAAGAGCAATTTTGCAGCCTTTTTTTGTTGAGTGTAAAAGACATTGGAATCTATAAAGCTTTGCATGTTTGGCCCTAAACCTGTAGCCAAATGATATACATCTGAAAGTGCATCTCCTAATGAACATAAAGTAATTGCCTTGCAAAGCAGGGCAGTTTAAACATATAGAAACAACAGAACCTTAAAAAACCCCAACAACTAGGCCTAACTGTCAATGCACAAACTGATCCAACAACAAAGACTTGTGTGTTCCAGGATAGATGATCTCATTCTCAGTGCTTGACCACACCAGTTACTGATTTGCAGCACATCATCATATTAGAGAAAGCCACCAAGTAACAAGTTTAATAACTTATATTTAAGCAATCTTCATTATTTTTTTGCATTGAACTAATAAAAAGGGGCATACATTCAAATAATCCTGCCAATGGGAATTTTGTGTGATCTCCATGATTTGCACTGTGGTATTTAAAAAAATAAAAAGGGTTACAGCCAACATGCTGATACAACAGAGGTAGCATTCACTGCAATTTGTCTTACCATGCATCTTCGGACAAGCTGAAAGGTTTCATTCCAGGTCTTCTCTGCAAATTTCAAGTGCAGCCCAGAGATTATGGATTTCATGACTAAAGCATACAGAAAGAAGAACAGTTACATTACTAAAACGTCAGTATATCCAGAAGCTTAATTTTGAAATAGTCCTTTCTTCCAATAGGCTATATTTTTGGGTTACAAATTTGTGTTTGGAGTTAATGATAAAAAAATATATATATTTATTTAAAACAACAAAAACAACAACTTTAAACCAACATTAACGTTACCTGGCTCCTGACAATCACTCTTGCTGATTTGACAAAGGGTTTCCACTTGAACAAACGTGCCAACATTTATGCGGATTATCCAATCAATTATCTTGCATGTTTAATCCACTGCCCTTAATCTGCATTTAATGTTCACCCACGTAGCGAAATAACATATTTATAAATAAATAAATTTATTATTATTTATACTTTAAACGATGTTTTTATAAGTGAGAAATTAATGTTACGTTCACACAAAAAGTAAAACTGAGTGTGTCTGGTTCTCCCATGCGGGCGGGCGTTGTCAGACGGAGCCAAGCCCACAGGACGTGCAGTCAGTCTGCTGCTAAGTCTCTGGAGGTAGCTTGTAGGGAGCTAGCCATGAGCTAACAAGTAGCTAGCTGAGTCTTCTCATCTTGCCACCATAATTCAACCTTTGTCAGACGTCGTGCCAAGGTGAACACCATTTAATTTACAGGTAGTTGATACTTTTCATTCAAATGCTGCTGTTGTAACGTTAACGCTTGCGTGTTTGCTCTCTTCTTCTTTTTTACGCTGCATAATGTAACGTTAGTTGTGATTAGCTGCTTGTTATCGCTTGCTAGCCTTTTTGCCTGTGTGGCCAGCCTAGCTATGGCTAGCGAGGATCGACCGAACATCTGTTGCTGGGTATCCGAGTTTAAAGATTTGTCTTTTAATGCGTTATCTGAGCCCTTACCTTCATGTTGAACTTCCTCAAATGTTAATTAACGTCCAGGTGACGTGAGCTTGCTTGGGTTGGTTAGTTAGCTTGTTAGCCGCATCGCTCCACTGTAGTCAACCTCCTTGTTTACCTGCTGTTGACATGTCACCAGCTAACTTGCTAATAAGTTAATATGATCATGAGAGCATGTTGCGTTGTTATTTGTGATTTCAGTCAGTTGTTGTAATAATTAAGGTAAAGGTGTCGCTTGCTGAACTAACAGCATAGACCTTTTTGTATTGACGTGCCAATAAACGGTTATGATGACACGCCTAATTAGAGCTACACTCAATTATGAGGTCAGCATTGAAACCTATACTTGGTGTTGTCATTGTAAACATGTCTTTAAGACCTTAACTTCCCTAACGTTACTTAAAATGTTACATACTGTATGTATCGACATGGATTAACAGACTACAAACTATTTGGTAAGAAGATAACTATTTCCTTACTTAAGGGGGTTTGAGGTAAAAGAACATTGCCTCCTGTACTAAATCGTAATATTGACTTTAAGTACATACACCCCTTTTGTTAATTTGTATAATGACCTATTGGCTGCACTCCCATCTTTATCCCTGATCCCCAGAGGGCTGTGTGGGGCTGTGATAGGGAAAGGGCATTAACACACACGCCATGGTATTCCCATAGTCCTCTTGGACTGTCCACTATAGGAAACTGACCACTAAATGACTTGCGCATATGTCAGATTTTATCCAGTCCTGTCAAAATAAAATAAAAATACTGCCTGATGTTACCCAGAGGCTCTAAAAAAAGTTGTATTTCTTTGCTAAATGGCTTTTACAGGTTCCTGTTAAGCTACTGGGCTTTGCCTACTGTTTGCTTATCCATATGTCTTTTAGTGTTTTCTCAAAGCATGCCACAAGCAGTCTTTTGCAAATTTATTTGTGGTGGTCTGATATCCAGCATGTGAAACTTGTCTGCAAAATAGCATTGCATTAAGCTCTTGATTTTTGGCATGTTGCTGATTTATAAAATTGACTGTAAATTCACCTTTCGGGCCAACCTTTTTTTTTTCTTATAAACTTTCTTGTTTGTGCAGATGTCTGTTTTTGTTTGGATCACCCAAATAATTTCTTCATATTGTACAGGGAAATACTGCCATAAATATTATTTTTCCAGTAATGAAATCTATTTCTATTATGCTTTTTTGTCCTTGCAAAGAAAAAGTGAAAGTATTCACTAGCTACATTAAGGGACATACTGTATAATCTTTCTGCAGACACATAGCTGCAGGGAGGAGTGATAATGAAAAATACTGATTATAAAGCAGTTTCTAATGTATCAATCTAGTGCCAGGGGTGATTAGCACATTTTATCATGCTGTAGTCTTAACCAGGACAGAGAATAATCCTCCACACTACATTTATAGTGGAAAGGCAGTTTCTCCTGGTTTTATTTGATTGCTAGGAGACACAGGGATGGCTTTGCAGTCTAACTGCAGAAATGGAATCTAGAGCCTCGGAAATGATGATGAAACATCTTAAGATTTCTTCTCTCTTTTTCTTTTTTTTTTTTTCTCCCCAGGAATTATCATTCGGCCCCCTGTTGCAGCTGGATTTTACCGTCTTCATTTCACAATCCTTCCCTCCAGCTCCACCTTGAACTTTCTACCTTTGACACTCGGATCTCCTGGTAAACAGAGCCATGGCAGCTGCAAAGCCAAAAGGGCAGAACTCTCTAGCCCTTCACAAAGTGATAATGGTGGGCAGTGGAGGAGTGGGGAAATCAGCCCTGACGCTCCAGTTCATGTATGACGAGGTGAGCAACTTGCATCACAACAGTCAAGTCAAATTCCCAAGTTGTTGAGGAAAGTTTCTCTTGTTTGCATAATGGATCATTTATATCCATGGCGTTCCACTTCCGGCATTGCTCCGGTGCTGCCGGAAATTCCGGCGGATTGCGCTCTTTTCTCCCCGATGTCCGTTACCTTCCGCTTTCTTTGTGGTGGAATTTTAAACTCCGGTGGATCTGTGAGGACCATGGTTAACTGCTCCTCAGATCTCTGCAGGGTAAATCCAGACAGCTAGCTAGACTATCTGTCCATCCTCTGAACGTACACACGTTCCACCAAGTTCCTTCCCGATGCTATTTTGCAGCGGCACCGTGGCGCCGTCGGGCGCTTAGCGCCACCCAAGACGATTGTGATGGGTTTAAAGAAATGGCAATAAACCAGAGCACGTTTTTCTCCCATCCCCGAATGCTGTGTGGACTCGCAAGTCCCTCCTACGCAGCGCTGTGAAAGAAGGTCTGGCAAAGCGAGACTACATATTGGATGACTAAGTTGACCACAGTTGTTAAAATGTGTTTGTTTTTTTTCCCCCCCTCCATAGTTTGTTGAAGACTACGAGCCCACCAAAGCAGACAGCTACAGGAAGAAAGTGGTGCTGGACGGAGAGGAGGTACAGATTGACATCCTCGACACAGCTGGACAGGAGGACTATGCAGCCATCCGGGATAACTACTTCCGCAGCGGCGAGGGTTTTCTCTGTGTGTTCTCCATCACTGAGCTGGAATCCTTTGCAGCAACAGTAGACTTCAGGTCCGGCGGCATAACGATATTTTATCGTTTTATCGGGACAGTTTTTCATCCATTAGAATTTAATGACAGTGGCTATTAGGTATCTTTCCCCTGCTAAAATACATAGACAGACATAGACATGTATGCTGTTTTGACATTTTGGAACACCATTAAAGACAACTGTATTTTACTACAAGTTTACCTCATTTACTTTAGCAAGTAGTCCGTTTATTTACATGATTCATGGCTGAACTTTTTTTCTTTTCTTTCAGAGAGCAGATTCTGCGAGTAAAGGAGGATGAGAACGTGCCCTTTCTCTTGGTTGGTAACAAGTCTGATTTGGACGACCGACGGCAGGTCAGCGCAGACGAGGCGAAGGCACGTGCTGAGCAGTGGGGCGTGTGCTATGTGGAGACCTCTGCCAAAACCCGTGCCAATGTTGACAAGGTACGCCGCACTGGCTAACTTTACATCGTCGACATTGAGCAAACCGAAAAAAACGTGAACCCCTTAACTGTTTGTTTCAACAGGTGTTCTTTGACCTGATGAGAGAGATCCGGGCGAGGAAAATGGAGGACAGCAAAGAGAAGAATGGCAAGAAGAAAAGCAAAAGTTTGGCCAAGAGAATTAGAGAGAGATGCTGTATTTTATAGTGGAAACAGCAGGCAGGATGGCTGCTTATGTACATATACATTTCTCAGACTTTTGCATTTATTTTGTGCCCATACCTGACCATGACTTTCTGTTCCTGGCTAACAGGACATCTGACCGTGTGTCAAGGAGTAGTAAGGTGGCACTCCATACACCATTTATAGCTCTAACTTTTTATGTGCTGACACTCCAAATAATTTATGTACTCTCTCTCTCTTACTCTGACCACATTACAGAGTTTAATAGATGGATGGTGTTAAATATAGGCCTAAGCTTGACAAGAGGCTAAGCCCTGAAATGTTACAAAACCTGTCATTGTAAAGTTTGATGTGTATAATATATTCAGACAACTGTGCAGTTTAAAAGAAAAGCTTAAGTGTCAGAGCCAAGGTTTTAAAATTGGGGAAATTGTAACGGGAGCTTGGGTAGGAAATGTAAGTGAACAGACTCAGCAGTGTAGTGTCAACCCATTCATCAAGTGCCACCAAGAAAATGTACGTTGCACTGGTGAATCTATGAAGCATTTTAATTGAAGAATTGTTATTAAGAGCCGGGATTTTATGCCATTTCTATTTGTTATTTTACACCTCAATTTTGCCACTTGGTAAGGTTATGAACACTTAGTATTTATCTGTGAAGTCAAACTTTTTCTTTCTTTCCTTGTCCTCTATCCTATCCGTTTAATGTAATTTAAGAGCACTAATGTTTCCATTTTCTTTCCTCTTTGCGTCACTTTGTTGAGTCCTCTCAAATGCATGCACAGCATTAATCACTACCCTTAAAATCTGTGAGGGATTTTACAACACTTGAACCTTTTTCAATTATAACATTTCAGAAGTTTTACCTCACTCGGCCAATGACTTTCATTGCCCTTTTTGTTGTTGTTGTTGTTGTTGCGATAAAGGAATCCCTGGTGCTCCGATAAAAGGCGATTCCATGACCCTACATCCTTTCCATGCTGTTTTTAAACACCTCTTATGGTTGATAGAATAAATTGCTTCCAATCATGTAAAGATTTATTTAGCCAATTTTACTTTTCCTAACTCAGCCTTTTAATCACCAACCTTGTAGTCCCCTAGTTTTTTGTTTTACTCAATTGTATATTTTAAAAGTGACTCAACTGGAAATAAAATAACCGCTAGATCAATTTTAAGTCATTTAAAAATCTAAAATGAATGCAGACTTCATAGAAGTACGGTGGTACCTGTCCAATGAAGTTGCTCTCAGTCACCAAAGAAAATAGCCAGCTAGTACAAACAAGTGCCCATTCATTAATGGAAGTAAATGGTAACTTGTTATAGTGAGCATCAAAAGGAAGCACTGCAGTGTTCATTTCAAATCTACCTTTTGTAAAACTAATGGAAGAAAAAGTTGGGGAACTTTAAAGAATTTAATTGTGAATGGCCTGGGGAAATATTAAGTTACGAGGTATTTAGTAATTCATGTGCAGTGCGTTACTGTTGCCTCTCTTTGCATTGTGAATGTGAACCCTCCTGCCATACCCATCCTATTTGCCTGTAATCTTAGCCTGCAAATGATGTGCAGAGACTAGAGGTCATTGACATTCTACTTTGTTTATCTTTGTTCCATTTTGTGCAAGGCTAAACCCGATGTTATAAAGCTGAAGTAAGATCTTAATGAACTACCTGATTAATGAATTTCCATTTGCTCCTCGTGCAGTCGTTTTACAGGCAGGTGAGGAGTGAAGCATTGTAAACAAATTGGCAAAATGACCCAGCTATAAATGATTAACAGCTAATTTGCATAGACCAAAACACACTGTGAAATCTGACCCCATCTCTCCCCCCCCTCCCCCATTCTCTTAGTTCCCTTTATGACTGAGCCACTTTTTTTTTTTTTTTTTTTTAACTTATTTTAAATAACTTATTTTATTTTTTAAAGTCAGACCACCTTCCAGAGGTTGTTCACTCTGCTCCAGTTTAAAGAGTAAATGTACAGCAACAGCTCAATATCACATAAAAGGATTTCCTCAACCCATAGGATGCCTGACGCTGGAGTCTATGCAAAATAAAATGATTGTTGTAAACGCAAAGAGGAAGAGAATATGAAACTTGGGAACAAATCAAAACAGTGTCAGTGAGTGCATTGAACGTTTGAGTTCCGAGATCTGAACCCAGCTCAGAAAACCCAGCATCATTTAAACATTGTGAACGGTTTTACTTAACATCGAGTGAATATACGAACACTAAATAATCCCCGGCTTTGTTTTGTCACATATTTCAGTGTGTTAATTGTACAAAAAAAACAAAAAAACACAGTAATGCAAAACATGTCTGTTTGGTATTTCTTGCTAACTGAAAAGCACACAGTAGAGAGAGTTAGAGTTTAAAGATACGTGAGGCAGACCCAAAATGTTTGGAACTCATGGCATCAGAATGTTTAGAAAGTAGTTTTGGGTGAATATTTTTTAAGGGCTAACCTCCAGTACACCGTACCATGAAACACACCTGAAAGTTAAAGTGGCAGGCACTTAAATCTTGTTATGGCATACCTTCCTCAGCTTACGGCCATTACATTAACTGCTGTGTGTCTTCATCGTTGAGGATTGCCGAAGCCACTATGCTTAAAGTGACCACCACAGTGCTTGCTATACTCTTAACCTTGCTGTAACAGGCTAATATTGTTTCAGTGCTTTTTTTCAGAAGAAAAAAATATTCATAATTCTATTCTTTGTCTTCATGTTAATAGACTTGATGACCCAAATATGTTCAGCGGGATTTAAGAGGAGATACTAAAACAGATTATTTGTGGAAAAGCTAACTGTCCTCAAATAACTTGTTTTGCCTTTTATATAAATACCCTTGGAATAAAGAACAGACATCTATGTCTTTGATTGGATGGTTGTATGTATGCCATCAATTAAATGTTTCCTTCATGTTTACTTACTTTGAACATGTACATAGCCACTAATGTAGCCTATCTGTTAGTGAATGCCAGAGGTGACGCTTACATTTCAATTAATTTTTTTTTGTGTGAGTTATTTGGAAATGGCAAATAAAGTGGATATTACTAATAGCATTTTCCAAATGTATTCAGATATTCTTCGTGTGGAGATGTATGTCTTGCGTTTGAGTTATTACAATGAGCAGGCAGGAGGTTCCTCTGGGACTTTGGACACGTTGCTGCTCATATTTCTGTGAACACACTGAATCCCACCACCTGCGGACCCTGACCTTTTTTATTGATCCGATGAAGAAAGAAAGAAGTGCGTAGCACTGCTAACACTATCCAAGCAGTGAATTCTCAGATATATCTTTTTACTTTATTATGTAATTTTCTTATGACTTCACCTCAAACTTATCATGTTTGTAGGCAGGTTTTAAGGCAAAATTTGACCGCATCAAATTGTTGTTGCACATTATAATACATGCGCAAGCTGGCCATATATCTGTGTGTTTGCACAATCACACTGATTCTTTGTGCTGCAAATATGTCTCTCCTAATGCTCGGTTATGCCAGTGTCATGGAGGAAGACAAGGGGAATATTGATTTACCATAGAACAGAAATGGATATGTTGCAGTTGGTGTATGCTGTTTTATAACAGTGGAACTTGAGTGTTAAAAAAAATAGCATTTAGTGCACAATTCAGACTACTGATGACTTTTTTTTTCATTAGCGTAAAATACCTGGTAACATGAACACAGATTTATAACATTTTCCAGGTAATGTGGGAATCGATTACAGTTTTAGTATAATTTTAGTATTTTACCTGCAGTATAATAGTATTTTATCTAGCATATGTGGTTCATGGTCAATAAGACGCTACCTTTCATATAAATTGTAAATTTAATAAAAGGGAGACATTTAAACTCAATCTAAAAAGGAAGAGGTATGTTAAGAAGTATAGGGGAACCAAATGGAAAGACAAGTAACAATAAGCAGGCTGACACAGTAACTTTAACAGCACAAATTACATTATAGGGAATGATCCAACTGTTTTTTGTGATTATTGCATTATTGTGTTTACAGTACCCCAAACAACCCAGAATTATGACCCAACATAATCAACCCAACAATGTGTTTACAGAAACAACCCAGCACTTTTTTGTGTGTACTGGAAACTGTAGAGCATACAATATGTTAGTTGCAGGAAATATGTATCAAAGAGAAAGGACATGTTGGGAGAAACGATTTTGGATAACAGGAGTGGAAGATGGCAGTAGTGCAATATTAAGGATGCAAGCTGCCGTTAAAACCCAAAGAAGTATTTTTTTACTGTACAGTATAATTTTTTATTTAATTGTTTATATATATATATATATATATATATATATATATATAACACAAATACTTAAATAGTATTTAATAAAACTGTCCATACCAGAAGTGCATATACAAAGAAAAAAATATATATACACAAAATGAATAGTCTTAATTGCCTTTTTATTTTTAATACATCTTATAATGTTGCCATATTGATGCAGTTCTTGATAAAAATGTCCAAAGTTTGATTTGGAGTCCGTCCATTTCTTCTTGTGAATGTAGAATTTTCACAATAAAAAATTAACTGTACACAAAAATGGCATATTTTTCAAAGAATGTCTTTATCCTGAAATTGAATTGTTTGCCCAGTTTCCTTCTTATCAAATGTTGAACATCACTCCGAAATATTCTGGTATACATCTATACGTGGATAAAACAAATGACAAAGAAGAAGAAAATGTAGGGGTATCCCTTGGCGTGACGTAACTGCTGATCTTGATTACGCAAACGGGTATCATTGGTTGACACCAACGCACAAGGCCTGTAGTTTGAAAGCTGTCTGGGCCCTGGCGAGTTGTACCATTTTAGCCACATTGCGAACAAAGTTACAATATTTTGAAATAAATTCAAGGACTTGTGGAGCCATTTTAGCCGGAAACACGTTTGCTACCTTTGGACCATGCGGTGGTAAGAGGGAGCAACAACCCGGAGGGATACGTGAAAGTGGACGTGTTTTTGAACAGCATTGTTATATTGCATCTTGACTGAGTTTCATTGAACTCCACGCAAAGGAGAAAAGAAAGCTAGCTGGCTAATGTGATAGCGGCTAGCTGGCTAGCTGGCGGCGGCTATCCAACCCAACGTGCGATTCACTTCCTTGTTGCATACTGGAGTGTGATGGAAAGCGAGAAGAAGTTTGTGAGAAGAAGACGGACTTTTTTTACTTCCACTTTAACACAATCTTGTTAATGGATTTACATGATTGCACGAACGGCAACCTTACAGAAGAACTGGATTTCAAATGTATAGGGGCTTTGGGCCTGTGCTTTGACCATGAATGCGACTGTAGCTGGAAACAGTTAGCTAGCTAGCTATTAGAGGCTAACGTTAGCTGGCTAAACTGTCTACCATTAGCTAGCTAGCTAGCTAGATACCACATCTGGGAGATTTCCGTCCTGGAGTACAATGGTTGAGTAACGACTGACTCTATAACTAAACACAATATTGTGGATTTTGTGCGACGGGATCTACAGGTACAACGTCTCATTAAAAATAACTACTGTCGGCGATAACTTGGCTGAATCTGAAACGAGCTAGCTTTGTAATGCTAATGTTAAGCTTGTGATTTAGCTATTTCGCTGGCTGTCTTAATTGTGGATTTGCTGTTGCTAACTAGCCTGTCACACAGCTAGCCCAATGTTTTGTTCCACGACACAACAAGGAACATAAGTAAAGTATATAAGGATTATTCTCAACGTAGGTATAGGGTTTATCCAGTAGATAGATGCCTAATTCAGAGGTGCTTCGCGAGGGTCGGGGACGGAGCCCCTCTGCTCAGAGAAATGCTAACCGACAGGACAGGCGTAGTAAACCAGGGAGCGGTGCCGCTACTCAGCGAGACAGACACCGTGAGAAGAGGCGCTCTTCGGCTTCTAGGAGAAAGAAACGCAGACAGGCCAAGGGAAGAGACTTGTGGCATACCGGTACAACAGGAGACCCTGACAATGACCGAAAAGGCACTTTTGATAAAGACGCAGAACTTCGGACATTGGTGGAGTATGATGACGTGAGCTCCCAGTCAGAGCGATTTTCTGGGAGCCCCTCTCCTAAACTTGACCCCCATGGTGACAGGCTGTCGGTGGACCGACTAAGCGATGTTGACTTGGGTGACTATAATGGACCAGCATCCCCAGACAGAAGTCACCCGAGAGACCGGGAGGCAGTGTGCATCAGCAAGGATGAACAAACAACAGGGCCGTCTGAGAGAAGCAAGCAAGAGAAGGAGCCAGGCAGGAAAAAGGACCGCCAGAGCCGTGAGAGAGACTCCTCCAAAGCAAGGAGTGGAAGCAGCCTTAGTGGCTCTAAAAATCACAGAGACACTACACGGAGCAATGACCGAAACGGTAAAAGGACATCTACATCTCAGTCCTTACAATCGGCAGATAAAAGGGATTCAAAAAGGCCAAGTAAAACAAGATCTGATAAAGAGCCGCCATCTGCCTATAGAGATGCTCCACAATCTTACAGAGATGACCGTGAAGACCTCAGGACATACAGGAGAAGTCCTTGTTTCAAAGCAGAAAGTCCCTATGGGACATCATATTCATATAACTACCAATCTCCTGGTGGTTATAACCATTTAGTATCTAGAAGAAGTCCAACTTATGGGAGCAAAAGACTCTCCCCCAGTTCCACATATTACAGCCGGGATGTAGATGGGTATGGGGCATACGGTATGCCAAAGTCACCCAGTTCATACTCCAGCAACAAAAGGAAGCGATCCCCAGTGAGCCCAGCAACCTGGCGCAGGTCCCCAAGTTATGGCCGACACAGTCCGTATGAACAAGGAGAGGTCAGTTCAAGTCCTTATGGAAACCGCAAGAGATCACGAAGTCCATACAGAAAGTCCTTGAGCCCAAGTCCAGATGTCAGGTGAGCTTTTATAAAGCAGTTAATAGTATATTGTATTTCATTTGTTGGCTGTAGTGTAATTTTGTGGTGTATTTTTATGATGTGTTTTCTTCAGACTTGATTGATTAGGCTTATGTGAAATTTTGTTTGTTTGATTTGTTGGACATTGGCTCTCCATAAAAGGGGTTGTAGATTTTGACAGACCAATAATAGTGCAACCCAAGCAAGGACAAAGTTGTAACTTTTATTATTGAGGCATTGTTTTCTGTCAATATTTGCTGGATTACCTATGCATTTCCAAAAACCTTGCAAGTCCTGCATGTAACAGTAGTGTTATAACTAATTTTATATGTCTCCAAATTTAGATATCTACTACGTTTCTATCTCATGCAAGTAAAATAACGGTCCCATGAAGTTTGTAATGTTGGAAAAAAAATCTAAAAAGTTGTTCTTGTTTGTTTTTCAGGCGATCTGCTCGGTCACGCAGCAGAAGTCCATATTCATCCACAAGGCATTCACGTTCTCGCAGCCGTCACCGCCACTCTCGCTCCCGCAGTCGCCCTTCTAGCTTCTCACCAAGCACGCTCACCTTCAAAACCAGTCTTGCTGCTGAACTCAGTAAGCAGAAAAAGGTTAAAGCTGCAGAAGCAGCTGCCAAGGCCAAGAACTCCAGCAACCCATCTACTCCAACCAAGGGTTCCTTATCCGCTCATCAGCCCAGCCCGAAGTCCAATCAGACATCCCGAAAGGGCCGCCCTCCCTCTCCACCACAACCAGAGAAAGGTCCCAGAACTCCCACATCGAGCCAACCCCAGTCCCCCTCTGACAGGTTGTCCAAGAGGCCCACTGAGCAACAGACCAGCAAGGACAGAGATGGAAAAAGGAAAGATGACTCTTTACACCGGGACAAAAGGAAAGCACCAGCATCTGGACCGAGCAAAGACAAGGAACGAGCCACTGGTCCACTCATTTCTACTCTGCCATCCTTACCGTTGCCCCAAACAGTTCTTGAGCACATGAACAAAGGAGAAAGGTATGGGTGCGTTGTTGTGCCAATTGACCTAGAATTCTCATCCACTTTTTTATTCTTGATTGTTAAGACTTACTCACTCTGTTTCTCCTGCCTTTTTCTACTATCAGCTTGAAGGACAGCTTGCTCTCAGGGAAGAAAAAATCAGAGAGAAAGGCCCGTCAGCTTCTTACCGACTTGCCTCTTCCCCCGGAACTTCCTGGTGGCACATCTTCCCCGCACAGCCCACCCGATGACAAAAAGTCCCAAACAGTTCGCAGAAGACCTAAGTATGTTAACTGTCATTTAGTGCTATATCAGCTCTTGCTATTGTTTGCTGCATATTCACTTTGCTTCCACTGAAATATTTTCTTTTAAATTTCCAGAATTTGTGGCCCAAGATATGGCGAGATTAAGGAAACGGAGATAGATTGGGGCAAACGCTGTGTGGACAAGTTTGAAATCATTGGAATCACAGGAGAAGGCACCTACGGTCAGGTGTACAAAGCTAAAGACAAAGACACCGGTGAGTGTTTTGAAGATATAGGTTAATTTGTAACCCTTCATCAACATTGTGAACATAGATCCATTCTCAGTGTTCTGTTGAGGTGAAGTAAAGGTTGATGATGATAATCTTTTATTTTGAATGTTCTGTGTGAAATTAAGTGGTCGTAGATAGGAATCTGTTTAGGGTGAGACCAGCTTGTGATGTTGTCTTGACACAGTTCTTCTTGCTGTGTCATAGCTGAAATGGTGGCTTTGAAGAAAGTTCGGCTGGACAATGAAAAGGAGGGTTTCCCAATCACAGCCATCCGAGAGATTAAGATTTTGCGACAACTCAACCACAAGAGCATCATAAACATGAAGGAGATCGTCACAGACAAGGAAGATGCTCTAGACTTCAAGAATGATAAAGGTACGTTATGTTTTCACTCTGCAGTGGCGCTATGATCCTGCCACACAACACTGATCTGTTTAATACATAGTCTTTTTTTATGACTACTTTTTTAGTACTTTTTATGACTACTTTTTTTTTTCTTCTTCTTCTTCTCTCATATCAGGTGCTTTCTATCTCGTATTTGAATATATGGACCACGACCTGATGGGTTTGCTCGAGTCTGGCCTGGTCCATTTCAACGAGAGCCACATCAAGTCTTTCATGCGACAGTTGCTGGAGGGCCTTGATTACTGCCACAAGAAGAACTTTCTGCACAGAGACATCAAGTGCTCCAATATTCTGCTCAATAACAAGTGAGTCCTCCTCTACATCTTATGTTTCATTACGTGGTCGCACATGTTTTCCCGACTACATTTTAATTAAGATTTTCCCCCTCCTATTCAGAGGTCAAATAAAGCTGGCAGACTTTGGTCTTGCGCGGCTGTATAACTCTGAAGAGAGGTGAGTCTCTTATGTTTTTGGTAAATATACACCACGCCTGTTAAACTGTCTCGCCCTTGCGATTATTCTTTTTTAAATTTTGATTTCCTTTTTGAGGTGGTTAGATTTAATCGATAAGAACGTAGGATAAGCATATATAAGCTTTTGACTCATCCTAATCCTATCCGTCGCTATTTACTGTTTGAGTTTACACTGTGCTATGTATATAATTATTGTTTTTATGGAGGCTGAATAAACCACTACTAGTATTTTCACTCGTGTGTGTGATAATACTAACATCTCTTGTCTTTTCTTATTTTCAGTCGTCCATACACCAATAAAGTGATTACACTATGGTACCGTCCTCCAGAGTTACTTCTGGGAGAGGAGAGGTACACGCCGGCTATAGATGTGTGGAGCTGCGGGTAAGAGCAGGACGTATATTGACTCAAGTGTAATTACTGTATGTCACTTGACTATCTGCCCTGTCGGTATTGTTTTCTGTTACTTATAATGATGAATTGTATTTTGTTTTGTCTCTCACAGATGCATTCTTGGAGAACTGTTCACAAAGAAACCAATTTTTCAAGCTAATCAGGAGCTTGCCCAGTTAGAGCTTATCAGGTAGGTTTAGGCTATATCCTGTTACATGTTAATGTCTGACATTTAGATTTAGTTGTGAGCTCTAAAGTTGGTTCCCACATAGTGCTGCACCCACTTGAGCCTGACGCAAACTGGGAGTGGGTTTCAGCTATCTAAAACAGGAAGAGAAAGCTGTACTCATTTTTTCCACTGATCGTCTCAATCGACCATAAAGCTGTGCAACCACATGATGTTTTGATTAAAGGGCCTCACTGGTTTTGTTATGACTGCCCTTGTTGGAGGAAAGGTGAAGGTAGTGATTAATCTAGTGGAGGCAGCCCGCCTCTACTGGGGGAAATCCTGAAAGTTTGCAAAGATCTTTTTTTTATTTTTTTTTCTGAGATCTGCGCGGCATAACGTGGAAGAAACATTTTTTCATGTCATTTACTTTAATCACTTTGTTTATCACTTTGCAAGGTACCGCATTGGTGTTAGTGAGGGAGAAGTGAAAATTAGTCTCCAGTGAGACTCACTCCATTGAAGGCAAATGTGATTTAAAGCAACAAGTCAGGCCAGTTCTCTGGGTGTTGCCATGAAGTCATTTGGAGATATGTAGGAAGTCACCATTGCCTATTATGTCCACACGTTGCTGAGTTCTGCTTAAACACATCATTTGTTTTGTTTTTTTTAGCCGAATATGTGGCAGCCCCTGCCCTGCTGTCTGGCCAGATGTAATAAAACTTCCCTTCTTCAACACCATGAAGCCAAAGAAACAGTACAGGAGACGGCTACGAGAGGAGTATGCTTTGTAAGTTCAAGTATAATGGTGTCAAATTGAATATGTGAAGATTGGGGACAGTGCATTGTACTGAAATCTCGCGCTTCTGTTGTTGTCCAGCATCCCTCCGTCCGCCCTGGACTTGTTTGACCACATGTTAAACTTGGACCCCAGCAAACGCTGCACAGCTGAACAAGCGCTGGGCAGCGAGTTCCTCAAGGACGTGGACCCAGACAAGATGCCCCCGCCAGAGTACGTTTTGCGTCCTGTCGCATCAACAGTGTTTGGTCTGGTTTGCCGGCATTTAAAATGTCAACTGTTTCCGTCTCCCCAGTCTTCCACTGTGGCAGGACTGTCACGAGCTGTGGAGTAAGAAACGCCGGCGACAGAAGCAGATGCCGGAGGAAGTGGCAGCCCCGAAGGCGCCGCGTAAAGAGCTGGGCCTTGACGACAGCCGCAGTAACACTCCCCAGGGCTTCCCTGCTCCTGGAGGCATTAAAGCTCAGAGTGTGGCTGCTTCCGCGCTGCTGGGTGAGTTTCACTTCGGTTTGTATTTGTGTCTTATTGTTAGCTTGTCAGTCACTGGTCAATTTTGAATTGCACTTACTGGTATTAGTATGATGCATCATGCAATGCATCCAAAACAAGTACGACACTTCTTAATACCGAATAGGTCAGTCGTAAAGGTCATACAAGCTTGACAGTAATAATTAGTCCATAATACTCATTAATTCCTTTACTCACTTAGTTAATCTGTCTTTCCCATATCTTCTGAAGGACATGCGTCTTTGGGGAATATGTGCACAGATGACACACTGAACCAAGCTCATTAAGGCAGTACCCGCTTTCTACAATACTGAACTGTGTAGTATTCTCCAGACCTATGACTCTGTTGGTCCTTGTTCTAGTGATGACCCGGCTTGGTCAGCTGGACCAGTAGTCTGACTGGTCTAACTTGTTTTCATGTATACATTCACGTCCCATTGGGAGAGTTATTGTGCGATTTTTAAGAGTGCGTCATTTTAATTGGCATTAAAAGCTCTTTAAAGCTATTGCGAGTCATTGTGATATGCAGCACGGCTTTCAGTCGAATGCTCCAGAACAAAAAGTTAGTAAAATAAACCTTGACTTCAGAAGATTTCATCCCGGGAATGCATCTCCTGAATGTATCTTCTGTCTCCTTACAGACCCAAAGGGTCCAAACTCCCAGTTAACCCAGGAGCAGCTAGCGGTCCTCCTGAACTTCCTCGGCCAGCCCAAGAGTTCGGTCAGCACGGCCCAGTTGGTCCAGTCCATGGGCACGAAGGTCAATCAGGAAACCTTACAGCAGCTCTCCAAAGCCCTGGCTCCCACTGACCCAGCTGAGCCTCCTCCTCAGCCCACGCCTGCCAAGCCTCCCCAGCCTGCTGCTCCTGCAGGAGTGCCCCGTACGCCCCCGATGCCCAAGCCTCCTTCACCCCCCATGTCTGCAGCGTCGGGTATTCCAGAAGGGGAGGCCGCAGCTGCCACGCAGACAGCCATGACGATGCTGCTGGCCCAGCTCCTCCAGGCTCAGCAGGCCCAGAGGCAGGAGCCGAGTGATGGTGGGGAAGGGCCGGAGAGCACCAACCCTGCAGGAGGGGCACCAGGGGGGCAGCCTCTACCTCCCGAGGTCAAACAGCCTCCAGCGCCCAGCCCAGTCTCTCCAGGTAACCCTTCTTCTGGTTAATCTTTTCAGTGAAACAGCTGGACATGGAGTGGAATATTTCTACTTGCGACCCTGCAAGTCATTTTTGTTTTTAACCACGTGTTGATAATAGAATTGTTAATGACCGTAAAGAACACTGGTTTATCAGATGGAATAATGTACAAAGAATACAGATTAGGCCAAGAGAGCATCCCTGGGGAAAGTGCTCAACAGGTGGAGTACCAGTGAGGTACATTAGGATCAAAGTCCTGTGCCAAATAAGAAATTAACACCTTTCCCCAAACCTTATATTAAGACTTGGATAAGAAGTAAGGAAATTCACATTACAGCAGCACAAGATAAAGTCTTAATTAATAAATGAAACGATAAGAAATACATAGTACTTGTAGTTAGTGGTGGACAATATATCCATATTATATCGATATCATGCTATGAGACTAGATATCTTCATAGATTTCGGATATTGTAGTATTGTGATATGACATAAGTGTTGTCTTTTCCTGGTTTTAAAGGCTGCATTTCAGTAAAGTGATGTACTTTTCTGAACTTACCAGACTGTACTAGCTGTTCTATTATTTGCCTTTTCCCCACGTAGACATTATGTCCACATTACTGGTGATTATTTATCTAAAATCCAAGTGTGAAGATATTTTGTTAAAGCAGCAATATCGTTATCGAGGTGTACATACATACATACATTACATACATTACATACATACATACATATAAAATCGTGATATCTGATTTTCTCCCAATCGCCCAGCCTTACTTACAGTAATATAGTAGTATATAATGTTGTAATGTCTGTCTTTCAGTGTCTGAAGTCGGTGGCGTGTCCATCCTGCCCCCAGACCAGAGGCCGCCTGAGCCTCCAGAGCCACCCCCACATGCCGACCTGGACTACCGGCAGCCTCCACTTGAACCCAAGACTGGCCACGCTCCACCTCTTGCGTCTGCAGGTGGCAGTGATGGAGGGAGACCGCCAGAGCCAGACTACCCACCTCTCCCTACCGCAGAGGGGCCTGGATACGGCGGTGACTACATCCACCCACCTCCTCCACCCTTCACTCCTGCAGGGTTTGGGGACGGTTACATGGGTCACATGTTAGGCGGAGGCCTGCCACCTCACGCTCTGAGAGAAGTGTTTGGCGGACCTGGCCAGGCTGCCAGCTCGTCGTCTGCTGCGGGCGCTTTGGCCCCGGCCCACTCAGACCCCTATCCTCCAGGCGCTGGAGCCACTGGACCCAGCAGCATGGTGTTCACTGGGGACAAGGACCACCGTTTTAAGTACAATCACAGCCCCTTACCCGTGGAGGGCCAGCCCAACCCCAGTGCTATCCACCTGTACAACCACGCTATGGCTAGAAAGGACGGTGGACCTCCTCCCCCACCCATCCCAGCGCCAGGACAACCCTGGGGTTCCCCTTCCCAAGTCGGGGCTCCACCACTACCCCTCGGCTTTGTCCCACATGTGAACTCAACAGCAACACTCAGAGGACGAGGCCTGCCTTTCTGAACGACTGGAAATAGGAAATGGCGGTTTGTGACAATGGACGAAATGCGAGAGGACTCGGTTTTGAGCCTGAAGCCTCTCAGGCCAGATCAGAGAGATCTGGAGATGCACACTCAGTTTGTAATAACTTAAATCTGTGGAAGGCGTTGTATTCCTCCTCAGTCTGGAATGTGGAGTACGTTGCATAAGGACAGCCCCGATAACACTTGGAGGAGCTTTTCTTGCTCATACCATTTTCCTATTTTTTTGTAATCTATTCTGCTGTCTTTTAAATTAAACTTTTACCTTTTATTGAGTGTACATTTATCAGGCTGGGTAAATTTTAAATCTCTACCTTAGCCTTTCTGTAATTGCTCCAGGGCAGACTAGTATTAATGTTTTGCACTACTGACTGAAGTAGGCGGTAACTATTTTTAGTGATGAAAGGAAATGGATGGTGTGCTTTATCTGCACAATTAGGAATATGACCAGTAATGTAGTGTCCTCTTTTTATTATGGCCATGATTATGTAAATGGTTCAGTTGATTGGGTTGATGGTGTAGGTATCAGCACAGGGAGCTATTTGAGGAAAAAGGACCGTTCAGTTCCAGACAGACTGATAGCACTTGGATGACAAATCAGATCCGATTTCATGGAGAAAAGGCAGTTTTGACTTTAAATTCCACATGCCTTTTTGCCAATAGGTGTTCATAATCATGAGCAAAACAAAAACACATAACCCAAGTTTGAACGTATTTTTTTTTTGTTTTTTTTACTAAAATGATTTTGTCCCCCTCCCTGCTCCTTTGGCAAATGTTTATTAAAGAAATGCCAAGAATGTATTGTCTGTTTAATTACTACAAGGATTGTTATTGAAATTCTCAGTAACATATATTATAAATGACAACTGGTAGATATGGGGACTTCATAGTTCACACCACTGGATGGCAGTGTCCTGTCAAATAACACTACACGCACACTGCACCTGCAGTGTGCACTCATTGCAACAAATGAACATGGTTTCTGTGTTGCTGATAGACATCCAGTGCTGCGATAATAGGCCAATGTACTTACTTGTAAGTCTCACTCAAAACCAATAGACCTTAGCTGGCAGCCATGATTTCACTGCAGTCAAATCTTAACATGTCATAAACCATTTATAAAATGACAAGCTCCTTGAGTAAGTTAGTATAATGCAAATAGACACATTTTGTCTGTATTTGTAGCATTAACCTTTTCATAAAGAAACTGCCAGGTTAGCACTGCTGAGACTTTTATCAAGGGAGACATGGCTGAGGAGATAGCAGCACGCATCACACATCACGTTTCAGACAGCTAATACACAACCTCGAATACAGATACAGAGAAGTGCCTCTGTCAGGAATAAAGAAAATGTTCCAATAGCTGACAGCTCCCAGGGGACTTCATCTTCAAGCACGTAAACTCATTCTTTGAACTTAATGGAAATCAATTCCTCAGATCACAAACCAGTTCTGAATGCTCCCTCTTAACTTTGATATGATTTTTTTTTCTGGATTTCAGTAGACCTTTTATTGCCATTTTCACCTTTATCAAATAAGGTGTTTCTTTCAAATAAAATCAGCTTTTTAAAAAAAAAAAAACAGTTTCCTTGCACATCACGTTCAAATGAAATGATTTTTCCAATGTCTCGCTATAAAGAATATTAGAGATACAACTCGTGTTTATGATGCACCAAATTAAGAGTAAATTTAAGAATAAACTAAAAATATTTAAAAATGAAAATTGAAGTCATTTCCTTTAAGGTTCAGTTAAATCACTATTTAAAAGCTCCACAACATTAAGCCACTCCATTACGTTACACTCAGGTGGATCCAAGTGTAAGGACTTCTCCTAGAACATATTCACATAATGGCAATATTGTCATTTAAATAGACATTAAAGGCTGCCTGACTGACCTTAAATGCTATAACACACTACATAGGGCAGTAGCTTTATAAAAACAAATTTGATTCACAAACCACACTGGAGGGACAAATGGCAGACGCATGATATTCTACATGCATTCATACATCTACTTTGTTTTACCCATTATATCCACATCTGAATTTGCCACACGTCACATTGCTGGTGATGAGAAAGTGATTATCTCAGAGGGGTTCCGTGCTGCAAAGCTAATTCGGAACGTGGATGGCAGCTAGTCTGTGATTAATACGGCGTGGATGATGGATTGCTGAACATTTCAAAACAGTAGAGACTAGCAGCACCATGTTTTTTGTGTGAGTGATAGAAAAAAACAGTGTACATTTTAGAGAGAAGATGAGATGAAGGGGTGGGAAAGGTATGTCAGATAATAGCTTTTGACCACAGCACCACTCCTAAATTTGGTTATAATCCATATTTTTTAATGACAAAAATCTACTTTTTAATTATGTCAACATAATTCAGCCCAGTGTCACACATGTGACACTGGGCCTCCTATCTCAGTGCATCTATGTTACTACAATGTTTCACCTGCCCATAGACATGGACCTTTTTCACAGCAGACATTTTGACTTGTCATAGTAGGAAAAGATCAGCTGAAATTGATAACCTTAACCATGGCTCAATTCCATCAGGTGTCCGTCAAGTACCCAGTCAAATGACTTCCTGTCAGGTGAGATTTTTCCTTCAAAATCCAAGGACTTAAACAGTTTTAACTCTTAAACCCTTCTTAAGTAGCTTTTAAGTAAAAAAAAAAATATCAACCTTCTTCTCTAACTTAGCCTGGGAAAACCCTGACGGACTTCCGGCAAATCTGAGATTTGCTCTGTTACAACTGAGAAGGGTCTGGTGTCAACCAGGCTATCTCTAACTCTCAGCAAGAAAGCAAATCAGCGTATTTCCCAAAACAATTCCTATAACTGAAGCCATTTGATGTTGTTTTATGGCTGCATTCAACAATGATACTATGCTGTTTTTGCATTTTCTAAGAGAGGCACATTTTTACCCAAATACTGCTCAGCATGGGAATGTTTAAAACAAACGTCTGTTGGTTTGAGTAATGCTTGGCTGTACCCGCCAGGGCTTAATAGGTTAACTCGCCTTTAGATGGAAGGAAACTAACTGGTATGGGAATAAAGTTGGTAGGAATGTTTCTGCTCTGTTCTTGGTTTTTTTTGCTTCTGAAAAATAGGTTACTTAAGAAATGACAGACAGGATTAAAATAAGAAAGGCAGATACGATGAATATATGTTTGAGGTGGATGGTAAATGTGGGGCAACACGCTGACAAGAAACCCACACACACACACACACACACACACACACACACACACACACACACACACACATATAAAGATTTGTGGCACTATCTTTGTGGGGACCCGTCATTGACATAATGCATTCCCCCTTACCCTAAACTTAACCATCACAACTAAATGCCTAACCTTAACCCTTATCCTAGATAGATAGATAGATAGATAGATAGATAGATAGATATATAGATAGATAGATAGATAGATCTATCTATCTTTATTGTCATTGTATGCGATAAAACAAAATTCTGTTGGAGCAATCCTCTCCAAATAGCAGGATAGAGTAAAAAGATAAAGATATACACATCCATATACATACATACATACATACATACGTACGCACGTACATACATATATAGAGTAATATAAAAATATATACACATACACACATATACATATATATATATATATATATATATATATATATATACATACATAGATACATACATACACACGCATACACATATGCACATACACTAACACATTCTCAATAAATAGATAAAACAGCTAAAACAGTGAACACAGCAGTTATTGCACAGAGTCCGATTGCACTGAGGGGGTAAGAGATGTGTGTATTTTTATTTATTTGTTTTATTTTTTATGTTTGTATGCGTGGATGTGTGTATGATTTTTGGGAGGGTGGTGAACAGGGATTGTCCGGGACGTGAGGTGTCCTGCCTGGTGTTTGTGGCCCGTATGAAAAGACGGCTTGAGTATAGTTCACTCAGGTTTGGTAGAGGGGGGAGCCAACTATTCTCTCAGCCGTCTTGACAACCCGCTGCAGGTCCTTTCTTTCTGCTGCTGTGCAGCTGGAGTGCCACACGGTGCAGCAGTATGTCAGGGTGCTCTCAATTGTAACCCTAACCATAACCTAATTCTACCCCTAATCCTAAAAGATAAGCTAATACTTTATTGTCTGTTACACATGGGTTACAGAAAATTGTCTTTGACAAAGCTCCAGTCACAAAGAGACATTCACACAGACATATAAAAACAAGACATGGGGGTGTTAAGGTATCAGCTGACTGTGGTGTTCATTTTGTGCTGTTCAATATGGCTATTGCAGAGGGGATGAAGGATTTCTTGTAGATGTTTTTTTTAGGGCCAGTGGTACCTTAACACGCCTGCCTGATGGTAATAGCTGGAAGGAGTGATGGAGGGGGTGAGAGGGATCCTCTGTGATCAGGTTGGCTTAACCCTGCGTCTTAACTCTCAAACAGCCCTTTAAAGTTGTGGGGTCCAGTATTTTGGCCCCACAAAGCTGTCGGGACCCCACAAGTATACTGGACTCCCGGTTTTTGGACCCCATGAATAAAACACACACACACACACACACACACACACACACACACACACACACACACACACACACACACACACACACACACACACACACACACTATAACAACTGTACTGCCCAGTTGAGGCACAGTGTGGTGCTAAAAGACTAAAAAGAAAATGAAAAGCATCTCAATTTATCAACTAGATTTCATAAAACTTGCAAAAACTTCAAAGTTATGACCAAGATACACTTTTCATCCTTGATCCTTAGCCCATAATAAATATGGAAAAATGAAAAATAATGTCTGACAAGTAGCGCTGACAAAGTGAATTCAATGCCTTCAATGCAAGAGGGAGCCGAAAGAGGGCTGAAGACTTTCTTTAACTCCTTTAGCTTTTTTGTTGAAAACAGACTCCAGCCATCAAGATCCACAAGCTTATCATATTTGGCTAATCAGAGACTAACCTGGACTCAAGCTTATTAACTCATTACTGTTCCAAGGTGGCTTGAGGACAGGAAGAGGCGCTACCTGTGCTAGCTGTTGACAGTGGAATCGGGGAAGGAAAACTAATGAGGTTGATTTATTGAAGAACTAATGTGCTGACTTTGAATTAACCTTTGAGATTTTGCGGTCACTGAACCATAATGTGACCCACAGTGCATCACTGTCCTTGAAGAGGTGAGTCAGCTGAACTAATGGCTGTTTAACGGCCACTGGTCAAAACTTGTTTTCTTTGTGTGGTGTTTAAAGAGAGTGAAACAGGAAGAGAGAGAAATTGCACGCAGCTGACATTTTTAGATAATGTTTGGTTTACAATTTTTGCCTTTTTTTTTTCTATCTGAGTGATTTCCTCCTGGGGCTGCGTTCAAAGTAGTTTTTAATTAAAATGTGAAATCTAAAAGTAGTGGCAGTGAAACAACAGTTGTGCAGTCTTCCACACGCATGCACAGCAAAAACTTCCACCGTGTCAGTAATTACGCCTGCATTATTATTATTATTATTTAAGCTTAAACCATACCAGTGTGACTACATTACAGGGTGTTAATCTGTCATAATGAGCGGTTTCTTTTTTAAAGACTCTGCACTGTGTAATTTCAAAGATAGGGATTTACCTAATATTCTCTGAATGAGGAGAGTAAAGCCTTCAGACCCGATCAATCACGATGGAGTGTTAAAGGGCAGCTTTTACATCCTGCTGCTCTGTGTCGGTTCTTAGTGTTCAGCAGCAAGGAGACACTCTGTCCAAAAGTTACGCTGCGCTAACATTTATTGTGCTATTCTCACACATGGTGACAGAGATGACCAATCGCATTACAGAAATGTCAAGTATTCAGTGGTGGAATGCAAGTAAATTAACTCAAGCACACAGTACTTAAGTACATATTGGTACTTTAGTCTGTTCCTTTCTATTTTTATTCCGTTACATTTCAGAGAGAAATATTGTACTTTTTATTCCACTACATTAATCTGACAGCTTTTGTTACTAGTTACTTTACAAATTCAGATTTTTGCACAAAAAAAAAAAACATGTAGTTTATAAAAAAACTAGGTTTAATTAGAAATTAAACTACCTAACAATATGCCTACATATCCAGCTGAAATGATTAACCGGTTAAACACTTTGAACAGTTGATTGACAGAACGGTTTTGATTGTTTCAAGTTTCTAAAACGTGAGGATTTTTCTGCATTGAGTACTTTTACTTTTAAAACTTTAAGTGCATTTTCCTAATGAAAATTCTTACTCACATTTTCAATGCAGTACTTTTACTTGTAACAGTATTTTGACAGTGTGGTGTTCGTACTTTTACTTAAAGTGCTCATATTATGCTCATTTTCAGGTTCATAATTGTATTTAGAGGTTATATCAGAATAGGTTTACATGGTTTCATTTTCAAGAAAACACCATATTTTTGTTGTACTGCACATTGCTGCAGCTCCTCTTTTCACCCTGTGTGTCGAGCTCTCTGTTTTAGCTACCGAGTGAGGCATCGCACTTCTGTTCCATCTTTCTTGGGAGTTGCACATGTGCAGTAGAGGGTGACACGGGAATCAATTGTCGCTCCCATCCCATCCTGATCCCACGAAAATACTCCCGTCACATCCCGATCACTGCTGATGACTGCTCCCCCAAAACAATCCTGTCCTGCAAAATCCAGAGAGAAAGACTCCCAAATCCCATCCCGCTCCCGTTTCATTCCCTATGTTGTCTAAAGTTATCAGACTCTGTTTGTGTGTGTGTGTGTGTGTGTGTGTGTGTGTGTGTGTGTGTGTGTGTGTGTGTGTTTGGTTTTTTGCACAGCTGCAGCGATGGCCCGAGGGAGCGAGAGCAGCTCCTCTGCTCTGCTGCGCTGATGTTGTGTGAATGCAGCGCTGCAGAGCCGCTTGTCTCTCACTGCTGGGTGGGTTACGGTTAGGTAGTGACAATTGTTCGAGAATCCTGTGGGGCACGGTATTCCTAATCAACAAACGTTTTGTGAGTTGTAAGTGGTTCTCTTTTCTAAAACGAGATGCCTCGCAATCTTTTGGCGCACTCAGCATAATTTCTTTATTTAAGTTCTGTCCCTCTCCCGCCCATTTCTATGCTTTATCCGTCCCGAACATGTTACCGACAGTGAAATTGACTCCTGTATCACGTGACCCGCAGGAGTCCTGAAAAATTGTCACCCTCTAATGTGCAGTGCCTAGGTAAGGACTACTAGCCAGTCAGAAGCGGAGTATGAGGGAGTGCCACGCTAAGGCTGGAATACAATAGAGCAGTTTGTGAACAGTGTTTTCTGTTGGAGATGGTAAGTCCCTTTGGGGTGGACTTTGGGATTTTTCACTTTGGAAACCTGTAACATGCACAAAAAAGATATAGAACACAATAAAGGAAAGGGGAAAAAAGTATTTGATCTCCACGACTTTCAAAATGGCTGTCAAAATCCACGTGTGCTGCTGATTTCCTATCTAAATTTCACACGCATATGTTTTACTTGCCATATGCACATCTCTGTTTCCTCTCCTCCACTGTGAGACGTGGCCTCCCCTTCTCCCTGACATCCCCATTTACTTCAACCATGTAGACAAAGGGCACTCCAATCATTTACAGCAGATATGACCCATAAATGTCATGCTCAGCTTCACTTCACACCTTACCTTTGACATGTAAGGTCAGGCTGGAGGAAGACATAAAAAGTGAATCTGGCCCTGCCAATCTGCACCAACAGTCTTCACCCCCAGACTTGTTTTAGAAGGGCACATCAGGGCGGAAGTTGTTAGAGAGCATTCATTCTAAAACTTTGGCTGTGTGAAGCTTAAACAGACAAACATTTATGCAGCTTGGACACAGTTGTTTGTTTGCACTGACAACTGTAAAGAATATTAATGGACACGGAGGATGGTCTTGTTGAGCTATGAAAATTAGCTATTAAAAAATACTGAATCCCTGAATCCTAATCTTTGTTGTAGAATTAACGTTCTGTTCACGTATGCTGTGTTGAGTTTTATTTGCCAGACCAAATATTTAAAGCGAGTGTATGTAATATGTAACTTTTACTGAACAGCGGTCCCAATTACAGGATAATAGCACATTGAATTTTCCCAAGATTCTCTTGTGTCTGTTCCTTTAAAGCCATCATCAGTAGGTTATCTGAATTAAATAAAACATAGTGTAACAGTTAGCCTGACAAGCCAGACCCGCATCAAGATGTTAGGTCTGGGAACTCACCATTGACAGGGCTCAATCCAAGGGGCGGGATAAACAGTTGTCTTTCAAATTCACGCAATAGGATCGCGCTACAAACAGGCATAGCAACGAAGAAGGTAGCAGAGCTAGTTGATAGATTAAACTTTTGCCGTATCCGGTCAGCAAAACTCTGAACACATCTTCCTTTTTTAAGAATGATTTCAGTGCCGTTCTTTGTTCTTTTCTCAAAGAAAAGCTTAACTCCAAGTCTTCCAGAAGACCGCTGTTCCCAGCAGCAGCAGCCATAAGCCCCGCCCACCGACTCTATACACGATGTGATTGGCCTGACTAGAGTTTGGTTTTTCAAGCTCGCAAGCCAACGGAGAGTGCCTAGACCCCCCTGGCTGCAAAATAAATTTGCTGCCACTATGGTGTGTCTAGATTTCTAGGCTATGTAACAGTGGCACAGTGAGGACACTTGACCATGGTCATTTACACAACAGTAATATTTAAAGTAAGCTAGCATTCGTTAACATTAGCCACAGTATTGGTCATACCAGATCAAGGAAGCCTTAAACCTCACAGTATGTGGCCTTGGTCTGCTCTCCGAGTGCCATTCTAGTTGCTTATGAATGTAACTTCTCATTTGAAAGAGAAAATTGTGCTGTTTACTCCCCTTCACAAGTTACATATTCCAGCTTTAATTATTTCTGTGTTTGAACAGTAGTTCAAATTTTGAATAAAGTAACAGCCCTGCTGCAAGTTATTAGCTCAAGGAAAGAGCCGCTATTTCTTTTATTTGATTAATGTTTACACAATTCCGAGACGGTCTTCCTTGACAAGTTTAACAATGTTGCAGTTTATACTTTTACCTTTTCTGTGTGGAATTTATTTCTCTTTTACACATATACATCTATCTATCTATCTATCTATCTATCTATCTATCATCGCCTCATCCTCTTCCTAACAAAATATTGAATTATGTTTGTTATAGTAGTTGTCACGGAGCTGTGGCTCTGACTGCAGCAGCGATTGGTTGTAGTATCGGTGATCTGCTACTGTATTTACTGTATGGTGCTACGGATCAATACTATTCTGCTTAGAATGGAAAGAAGCATTGGCAGCAGCAGTGGCTGGAAAGTATGTGTATTCATTAATCACTGTGTAACGACGTGTTTTTAAAAAGGATTGTGGTAAATACAGTAATGTTTGCAGAGTGGACAGTGTAGTGCTGTTTTGTCGGTAAAACCCTTGCTTTAATCTCACATCTTCAAGGTGAAACAAAGCTAGATGATCTGTGACAAAGGGTACAACTGTTTTTATAAAGCAACTTCCCACACATTATGGCTGCCCAAGCCGAAGCAAAAACAATCTCCAGATCCATTAAGGTAAATTGCGTAAGCAAACACAACTGCTTTTCCATAAATGTGGAGAGAAACATGAAATCAAGCGTGAAATGTGAGAGTTGCAATCCAGAGAACTATTGTGGCTCAAATTGAAATGGCGTGTGGGGGGGGAAGGATACAAAACAGGCAACCACTTTGACGTGTGTAAAGGTCGATAAGCCAATAAGACATCTTGTTTATGATTCATTGCTCGCTCTGTAGATTAAGTCTCGCCCAAATACTGCACACTGTGCTCAGCAGTTCTGTTTGCAGTACTGTCAAAACCTTGACACTGCACTGGAAGGCGTAGCAGATACTTATGCAGTTCAGTAAGTGTACAGTACATCTTGTTCTGCAGCTTGTTTCTCCACAGGCTTCTGCAGAAACATACCGTTTCTATGTTTTAAGTGTTATTTCAAAGTGAATATGCTGCACATGAACCGCTGACATTTTTCCGAGCAAACATCCTGTCAGAGGAAATCATACCACCTCACACTCAGGAGGCATATTTACCTGGAGGGAAAACTCACCCCCACAGACTCTTGAACTCATCACGATGAAGAAATAAAACAGTTTACAGCTGGTTGTTTAGGAAATAATGAAATACAACAATGATGACGATTGATACTATTTGGGGAATATTACATCATGCTGTAAAGAGGAATCTAAATACTGACTGATGTTTTTTGATAATAATATACTTTTTATACATTCAACAGAAAAAAAAAATACAACTGGTAGAAAATACAACTGTAACTTCACAACTAAATATGTGTGTTAACCCTCTATTGCATGGTGTTGCCATATGGCAACAAACTAATTTTTTCCCACAATAAACAATAAATGCATTGTTTTCTGTTTAATTGTGTAAATGGGTATTTTGAACTTTCATATATTTGATGACATCACCTAACCAGGAAATCCTGTTTGCCGGCCCCTTTTCTGCACTTGTGCCACACTGAAACTCACGTCCCAGTTTCAGCCAAAAAGTATTTTTTAATTTTTTTTTAATTTTAGAAGCATTTCTTTGAAAAAGGTTGGTACTGCAATAGTTTTGCATTACCACACCTTCCTCCACAGCGCTGCGGAAGAGGGTCTGGCTAAGTCCACACAGCATTTCGGGATGGGAGAAAAATGTGCTCTGGTTTATTGGCTTTTCTTTAAACCAGGGGTCTTCAATGTTTTTTAAGCCAAAGCCCCCTTAACTGAGAGAGAGAGACGGAGCAGGGAACCCCTACTACATGTTATGTTGCATATAAAACTGGGCCTACAATATCGTGTAGGGCAACCTAAAGCCTTTACACATTCCTTTTTAGTACATAGAATACTAAGCTATTAAAACAATAATTGTTGGCATGATTTCATAAATCATGTTTTAATGTTAAAAATATAGCACAGTAAATCCTCAGGATAAACTGCATCTGTGGATGGCTACCTTAGAGATTTCCTTCTCTGAACTGCATGTACAGTTGAGCTATTTTTAGGGGTATAAATTCCCTACACAAATATGTGTTTTTATACAACATGTTTGAGGTTGGTACTCCAATGATTTAGTATTGCACTTGGGTGACACACAAGAGACAGATTTTTAAAAAGAATAAAAAAATAAATATGGACAGAAGATATTGTACAACTGTTTGAACACACTGTGTAGTATTCCTCATGACTCGTGCATTGAGTTTGACATGTAAAATCAGTGAAGCGCTCCTTTGAGTGACACAATTCCCAGACATCCCAATGGAAATGAGTCTCATCCCTTTTCCTGAGAGACAAGGATGAATAAAGACTTATCCAATTAGGGCTCACACCTGCCGTTTTTGTAGTTGATATATTTATTTAGATAATTGGTGTTGGGTGGACAGATTGCATTTTCTTCAGATCTGTCAAAGAGCAGACATTTGAGTTAAAAATGCATCCAATCCACACAGCTGATTATTCCTTAGACAAAAAATATATCTAAAAAGTGTTTGGATTCCATTAGGGGAGCTCCAACCTCATTATGTTAGCCTTTGAATCATGCAGCAATAATGGCTTATGAGTTTAGATGCAGGTAAATGAGTGCCCTTAGGTAGGTCTTTAATTGTGGAGGCAGAATAATTAGAGAAAGAAGAAAATGAAGTCCCCAGTGTCCTTGTTCTTCGTAATCATATCCTAGAAGTCACAGGATGTTCCGTTTCACTTGGTGAAGTTTCTTTTTTGTGCAACTTCTGACCTGATTTGACTTGCTTTTTGAGTGTTTAACTACCTCAGGCATATTGGCAATTTATTTGAAGTTGTGGTGCATGTTGGCATCTGCGTCTGTTGACTGATGAATGTTCTCGTCTGAATCCCAAATATCCTCCTCTGTCTTCAAAACCTTTGAACAATGTTGGTACCAGTGAGCCTAGAGGGATGAACGTTACCTTGTCTCCTGTGGGTTCATTTATGGTACTCAAGGTTTAACATTGGGTTAATACTTTGATTCAGTCTTTTCTAAGGATACCTGCAATGGCTTGCATAAAAACCACAACCAAATGTAATAAAAATAAATGCATACATACACAATTAAGCAATAACTAGAGACCATCTTGCGATGGGATCACACCAGCCGCGCAAATCGAGCCAGGGGAAGAATATTTCCGTTAGCATTGTAAATTGCATGGGCACCACTAGAATGGAAAGCTTGACAGGTGCAGCAGCAGTAGGCTAACTGAAGTGAGTGGGGCTACACAACAATATCAGTAGCATCAATTAAAGCTTATAGCTTTTGGAAATACTTTAAATATACGGATAAGTTGTCGTGTATTGATGGTGAGACTTTTGTGGTGGGTCTTGGGCATCAGCTCAAGCACTCTCTTGATTCTTATTTACAACACTGTCAGGAGAGTTGCTGCCTGTTGCTGCAAGATACACTGGCTTTAGGCAGAGATGAAGATTGATAGCATCCAGATACAGTACATATTTATTGAAAACAAGGAACATGCAGTAAGTTCATTAAAAGTTTGTAATGTAACGGTAATGTACACAGAATACATATGCAGGAGCAGCTATAAATGCTATCCAATGTTTAGTTTTTAATGGGAGTAAGATTTTACATAATTCCTGGGAAGTCTCTCTATGCCGTAAGTATTGGTAGGGTTACTATAATGAGAGCTAGGTTACCTGTAGCACTGCTTCTGAGTCATGTATGACCGTGTTGTTTTCTGCTGTTATAGCACTTTATGTGGAGTGCTGAGATGAGGACAAACTGTATATTTAGCGTTCGGCCCAGTCTCTGGCTGTGTGATTAATGAGCAAGCAGACAGACAACCAGGGTGCATTCTAATCACCCACAAGGACAAGGAGTGATAGAGGGAGCAAGACATAGGGTGTGAAGACAGCCTCCTTACTAATGGCTCCAACAGCCTGCAATCTACAGGGAATTTAACGGTTTCTGTAAAGGAGAACCCCCACCATGACCCTCATAAAAACAACATTCCAATCTAGTTTAGAAGAATAAGCCATAATGTGCTAAACTGTTCTCTTACAGGGCAATTCTAACATGATTGTAAGGTTATTTAATTTCCTACATTCCAGTAACTTACAGTGGTGGCACCTCTTCATACAGTGTTGAGCTTGGAAATAGTAGTGTGACCCAAAAAAAGAACCTAAATTGTCCACTAGATTTTTTCTAGTGCTTTAAACCGCATTGGCAGATGTTGTTGTCACAAACCACCAATGAAGACCCTGAGATGAGTTTGAAAGCCTCTATAAAGCTAAAAAGTGGGTGTTGAATTGAGATTTGTCTGTTTTTTTATTTATTTTCGAACATAACTCAAAAGCACCTTCCTCTATCAACCTTTTACATTACGTAACCATTGGTTCCTTGCACTTCCATACATGCTTTGCACCATCCTTTGTATGTATGTATGTATGTATGTATGTATACATATTAAACATTAGCTGAAAGCTGCTAAAAATGCTCCCTAGAGCTGAGGGGAACTACATTTCACATGGTTTAATTGTTGAAAGATGATAAAAGAAGAATTAAACAAATATCAATGAATACAGCTTTTAACCGTTTGTTTTTCTTTGTAAACCAAATATCTTGTGCACAAACATTTCCTTATTTTATCTCATCTTATTATTCATCGCTTTATCCTTAATTTTTACCAATTTTTACATCCTGCCTCTGCATTATTTTCAAGTCCTGCCATGATAGTCATGGCTGCTTAATTTTCACTCATTCACTCTCAGCGGCTTCAACATGGCACAGTAAACAACAACAACTGCCATCAATAACATTTTGCAAAAGCTGCAGCAGAGAGCCAGTATCAGGCTATACATTTGAACATTTTGAAAAACTTGGTTTGAAATTAATGTGCACATTTGGGACACAGCGAGAGCCAAAGGCATCTTACTTCCAGTTTCTGCCTCCCTGATTTTCCAAATTGTTTGGCTGAGGGATAAATATTCAACTGCCAGTCACAACCCAGTGAAGCCAACCGACAAATCAAAAGCAAGATGCTTTCATTAGCTGTGATCTGCGCGCTAACTGTGAAATAAAGCATGATGGTAAAAAAATGGTACCCTCTTACTTACTGTGAGGAAGTCCTAAGTGCTGGAAAACAGTCAAAGGCAATACAAATCAGTATAAGGGGGCACCAAATGTGAACCCCTCCCCTTCCCAAAAAAAAACAACCTTCAATCATGCTGGGAATGTCCTTAAACAACAGAAATGAACACTTTGATGGTATCCTTGGTGACATGGCTACATTTACAACTGGGAAAATGGGTAAAAGCTAAAGCTAAAACACAAACACGGTTTTAAAGAAAATATCCAAAGTTTTGTCTCTTAATGGTTCAAATTCACAGTTGTGTGTTTCCCTTATTAAGTGCATTGGTCACCATCTGTTTTTAAATTGGTAAAATTTAGACAAATATAATGGCAAATAGACAGAGTCTATGATTTGTTGTTAACAGGTATATTAGAAAGAATAACTTTGTTTATCTCCTTATTAAAAACTATTAACAATTAGAAATCAAAACCATTTCCAGCCCAGAAGAGACTTTGTGTGTTTTCAGGTTTCCAAATCTCTCTCATCACTCCCTTTCCTCCCAATGAAAATCGAGTGTCCATGTGTGGGATGTATTGCCAAAAGTCACCATAGATTTAGGTGATGTATCTACTGTCACTTTGTGCATTAACGCTCTGACCTTTTCTTCCTATTTCAGAAGCAATGTGGCCCAAGCTGGTAAGAAAGATGGATACGTAGAGGATGAAATCTGTCACAGGGAGAGAAATTGAGCAGGCGGTCTCTCCACTGTGGCGGAAGCACATATAACCCACCGCAAATAACTCTGAAATGTGCCACATGTTATCGCACAAAAAGTGTTCTATACTGAAGTTGAAAATGGACTTGAAGTGCTGTGGAGGAAGAAGAGCAGAAAGAGGTAGGACACATTAAGAAATGAGCCGGGACAGAAAGAAAGAGTGAAAGGAAGATGGGTCTCGCAGCGGAGGAGAGAACAACTCCTTCCTTCATTTGCCTTCTTTTGTCTGAGCTGTTACACAATAGGCCAACATGTAGATTGATTACGCCGTCACTGCAGTGTTATCCCTCTTTTGAATGAATTTAATATTTGATTCAGTTTGTTATCCATGCTCTCGATTCTTTTGCGATGCCATTTGGCTTCACTGTCACTGTCAATTCATCTTGTACGGTCCTCACTGTCGTTAGCTGAATGCAATATTGAAGAACAGGCTTTTAAGAACGGTGTGCACAATTATTCAGTTGTATAATGTTTTCCTTTTTTCCCCTTTTTTTGCATTGTCCTTATGTATTTTGATACTGAATTCAATAAACTTGTCTGGGCTTCTTTGTAATGTCCAGTGGTGGTGAGTAATTACACATTTACTAAACTACTTCACATTAGTAAAATTTTGAGGTATTTCTACTTTACTTGAGTATTTCAACTGGCTTAAACCACCTGCAGTTACCTGTATAAAGTTAGACAAACTAGCTCCACCACAACGAGCTACAACAGTAAAGCTGCTTATATATTGATGCATCAGTAATAATAATGTAATAATGCCACATATAATAATATGTCAGTTATAGGGGTCTGTAGAACAAGTACTGTTACTTTTGATACTTCTGTATTTGTACGTATTAAGTAGGATTTTTAATACAGGAATCTGGACACTTCTTCCACACCTGCTAAACTTGTGCAAATACAGTTAACTGTAACAACAGTGAGGCCGAAGTCAACGTTCTTAGAGAAACAACCTTTGAAATGTCACCGACCTGATTTCACTAAATCCTTGAATATGTCTGATATTTTACAGCTTAACACTTTCTCTCTGCTGTATATCTACTGCAGGATCTTCATGTCCTCATCACCTCTCCTCTCTCACTGCAAGAGGTCCTGCAGTGTTATACCCCCCCACCCCATCGTAGCCCTTCAACAGCAGGTATTTACTGCGCTCAGAACCAGACACAGAGCCACATCATGACACACAGTAGCTGAGTCGAGCACCATTGACACCCAAAGAGAAGATTATTCATGTAAGGGCACTGTGAGGCCTTTGCACAGTTAAATAGTGAAATAAATCATTTACATTCATGAACATGTGGTGGTATCTAACTGGAAAGAAAAGATACACCAAACGAATGCCAGATAGATTTGATATCTCAGACCTCGGGATCATGGCTTTAATGTTAAACTTTAAGTTTAATGTACGACCTGGGGAAATTCAAGCAGGGATGGAAAACTCCAAACAACAACACAAACAGATACACTTAAAACTTTGCCAGTGGACTTTGTCTGTCAGGAAAAGAAACTAAATCTTAAAACATCCTGTTGATGCGCACACATCAGAGATATGGAATCTTTACTTCGTGATGAATAATGAATGTGTTTCATGCTGTGGGCTTCTTGCCAAGACAGGAGGGCTGAACTCATTCTTGGCAGCAGCTTCTTGTGTTGTTTTCTTTCTGGTGGATTTCTACACTGAGCTAAAGGGACTTGGATATGTAAAGCCCCAAGGACTTGGATGTGTAAAAGATGCAAGCACATGCTGTGCTAGTCTCTTGGCACCTGAATTCCTCTGCATGAGCATATGCACATTGTAATCGATGCATGGCTACAGCCCACTGAGAAGTGCATGCTGGGATAGCTGAGGGCTGGGAGAGTCTCGCCGGCTCGTGTAGCCATGGCAGCAGTTGCGGTGGCGGTAGGAGGTAAGGGTGCTGTCTCTTCAGATGACCTCCATTTGCCAAAGCGTGGATGCCAGCCGTCGTCATGGTATCCGGTGGGAAACTTTCCCAGTCAGTTAACAGCCGAGGGGGGGGAGGAACCATTCAACAACATAGGCTACAATGAGAGGCTGAGGAGTAGCTGTGAACCATCCACCAAAACACACTGCATCAGGCTGCTTAAACAAGATATGACACATGCCTCATTCCCTTATGCCAGCCCCATGACAAGTGATCAGGCAATCTCATAACTCATGCAGCACTGTGCTAGCTGATGCACACATTCATATCTCCATATGCAGCTGTGCTTTATAATTTTCAGTATTTAAAACGGTGATCGCTTTCTTTGTCTCAGTCTACCTATACCTTTCCTTGACGTGAAGATACACATTTGTTAGATACTTCTAGTCGGCTCTGGAAATAAAACCCGGTGATGTTATCAAAAGTATTTGGGAATGCATGAGCTGTGACATGGAATTTCAAATGTGATCTTATAAACTGCAATTCATATTTGATGGGGGTAATAGAACATTCATTTCTTACTCGGCAGAGAGAGAGAGAGGGGGAAGACGAAGATCCGTGTGGTTTGTATTCGTTTCACTCTGCATTTCACATTTGGATTTCAAGGCTCTGTAGCATGCAGAAAACAACACACACGCACACACACACACACACACACACACACACACACACACACACACACACACACACACACACACACACACACACACACACACACACACACACACACACACACACACACAGCTTACCTGCAGAGAGTTAGATGACAAGATTGATACAACTCTCATGATTGTGTGGTAAATATTTAGCTGGTTTAAAAATATTATATTTTATGTATATATATATATATATATATATATATATATATATATATATATATATATATAGTATTTGAACAGATATAGACCAAATGAGATATAATGAGCTCTAAAGGAGGTGTTGGTAGGCTGACTTTGTTACCTTTGGACAGAGCTAGGCTAGCTGTTTCCTCCCATGTCTTTATCCTAAGCTATGTGTCTTCTGGCTAGAGCATCACATTTACCTTATTTACCAGACTTAGTATGCTCATTGAACTCTTGGCAAGGAAGTATGTCCCAAAATGTCAAACTATTCCTATACATCATACAGTATAGGGACCATATTAATCCTATTCTAACCATACAGTGCCTTCCCTTGTGCATTACTTTGTGTGGTGATGTATCTTAAAGAAGTACAGGTCACTGAGGACAGAGCATTTGTTTTCAGACACAGGTCCATGAAGAGAAAATAGCCAAAGATTGTCTTCTATGAGGAAGCTGTGCCGAAGTGGTTTCATAAAAAGAAATATTTATACCCAGGCTGCTTATCACCAAGCAAATGTCGAGAAGTATTAACATGTAACACCCCGCAGGGCTCTCCAGGACACTTGCCATAGCTCCAAAGAGGGAGAGAGCCTGGTGTTATCGAGGCTTGGCAGTGTGACTTGGTGATGGTATCAGCTATGCTGACTGGATTTCATTAGGCAATGCCCACATCTATGTCTACTGAACATATTGGCTCACACTGCAGGGGATACACAGCGAGTGATAGGCCTGCAGTCATGACACATGAGCTATCATCCACCATCCAGGAAGGCCTATCAGCACATACACATTAGTTTACTGCGGACCTGATGCTGTGTTGCCTAGATTATAGGAAGTCTCTCTCTCAAATATAAATCATATTTTAGTGAAAAAGACAGCATTTTGGATGATGGGAAATTTCCTTTTCCCCTTTTACACCCTGACTACCTCCCCAAGTGCCCAGATTTCTCAACACTAATAGAATGAGTCATTTCTTTTTTTTTTTTTTTTTTTTTTTACCCTTGCCTTTGTATACACAGAGCTGCTGATTTAAGCAAGAGATTTGCATTGCCCAGACATTTATAGAAAATTTCAAAAAACAGAACAAGGGTATAATGAGACAGCTGGTAAAGTAGAAGTAATGACAGGCAGTTCCCTGTTAAATGCAGTGGTCCTTGGAGGTCATAGATGCAAGTTTGATGGCACTAAGTTGTGCATCTGCATCACGCTGTTTTAATGAGCCCCAGACCCACAAAGTCATCAACTATTAAATGAAAATCTATGGGTTCACCTACTAAGGTATACGGCCAGCTCAAAGCTGTGACATGGGCAATGAATTTGAAGAAATTTTAGAGGTAAGATGTTTAATGATATTCAACTTTTATTTATTTATAAACTTTTTTCAAAATTCATTTTCTCTTGCTGAGAGTTAGATGAAAAACAAAATCTAAACAAAGAATAAAACCAAATGTTCACAATGCAGAAACGGTTAACGTTATGGGGTAAATCCAAAATATACACATATATACACATATACACATGCCAAAAAGTAAATAGTTACAATAAGGATCATAAAATAAACTACAGCTGCAGGACACATGCAGTGCTGACTTACCACACAGAAGTTTTAACAGTGTCCAAAGTAATATCTCTGCTGTAGAAGGAAGCTATGCTATGCGTCATCACCTGAATAACCACCTTTCTGCCTCTGTTTTTTTCTTTTCCTGCCTCTCTCTCTTTAAGTCTGCTTTGTTGTGAATGTGGGTGTTCATTCATTTTCTTCTATGGCAGCTTACAGGCTCAGACTTGAGTTCACAGTTTTCCTATAGCTCAGACAAACACATTGTGTCGCTTTTTTAGGATTATCTACAGAGGCAACAAGCTTTTGGAGACACTGCCAAACAAAATCCTAAATTACGCACAATGCACTGTGCTCTTCGAGCAACATGGTGTCTCCAAAATGTTCCTACATGAGCAACTGGGCTCAGTGAAGTGTTGTGACAACAGATTTGAATCGTAGTGGAAAATGTTTTGGGTTTGGAAATGCCACAGGCTTGAGACATGAGATAATTACAAATAATATGAAAACAAATTGTTTGTCTATTAGCCCATTTTTGAATTTTAGTTTCTGTTTGCTTAACTAATGCTTAACCATAAAAACCAGACTGAAACATTTAAACACTCGCCTTTTAATTGCACAGTGAACTGTTTAACTGTTTGAACATTCAACAGTTTATATATTTGATATAGGGAGAGTAACAGTAGTAACAGCAATATAGGAAGAGAAGCTAAATATACATGGTATAGTTTAAATACTATATCTTAACATATTTTGTGGAAATTCATGAAATGGCTGAAATATTCTGGTATGATCAGAAACTTGATTGGCTGTTTAATTTTAAAGTTTCATTTGTTTCAAAAGCCTAAAGAAAAAGGCAAGATGGACTATTTAAATAGTATTTAAATAGTATTTGATCTGATATGTTTTGTCAGCAATTTATGAATTTTGTTGTAGACACAAAGATCTGAAAATCTGATTTATTTATGTAATTTAAATAATGTAAACCGACTGTGTAATGCTTATAAATGTGTACACAGCAGTCTGGTATTCATACATTTTTGCTTCCTTCATTCAATCACTAATTCATTCATATATTAAATGTAATGTCCTATACACAAAGTACAACTTAAACATACCCTGTGGAACTTTAACCATAAACAGCAATGTAAAGCAATGTATGTAAGATACACATTTCTGCACAACACACTGGATAATGTGCTGTAAAAGGTGGCATTGCACTAATAAAAGAGGAAAGGAAGACTGCAGGTTTGTTCTGCACATGTAAAAAACAACAACAAAAACCCTCTTTGCAAATGCTTCATGGGGTATAAAAATCATTCAACATGTTTGCTAGGCTGGATGCACACTGTGTGCTTCAGTGAGAAACTTTGAATACAAACAAAACCCTGTTTACTTAAAGTGATTAAGTAGTTTAAATGTAACACAATTCAGAATACCCTTTCTGAATGCATAAAAAGTAGATTTTTACAGCTGCTCTCTACCTCCTGGTGTGAGCCCTCTGTACCCGGGTGATCTCAGCACACAGACATGCCTCTAGTGCTTTCTTATCTCTCATTAGGATGGTCTCACTTGTGTCCTCAGACAGTCAGGCAGCCAAGCACATCAGCCAGTGACAGGTCTGGGATCGCAAGGTAGCCTGATAGTCTGATACTGTCGAGGTATTCTCTTCAAGAGGAACAGGAGGCTGGTGTTGGACATGTTAGCCAACAGCATGTTGCAGCAAGAAAAGGTGTGTCTTGCATTTCAAGTTGTGTTTGCCTTGTAGACTGCCAGTAAACATGGCGTCTCTGAAGTCAGCCACTGGTTTGTAGAAATAGTGTTACTCTGCATTTTAAGAGTTTTAGCCTCTCCAAGAACACTTGAAGAACACCAAGAATGGATTAAATGTACTGTACGCTAATCGTTAGCATGTCTGCCTAACTAGCGTACATAGCCAATCATTACGTCCAAGGACAAGGATCATTTCATGAACTAAATTAGTTTGTGCGGTGACAGAGTATGTTAAAAACAAAGCCCTGCTCATGACTAGCACATCCACTATGTACAGTATTTCCCCACTGTGAGGAAGCTGGTCCTGGATGCTAGCAGAGTTTATGCTAATGTTACCAGCTCCGCTGGACTTTTTGCCAGACATGCAGCTTTAGCCTCAGTCTTTTGACATATCATGTATGTAGCAATCGAGCATATTCAAGACCCATTTTACAATATTCTGGTTTTAAAACGAGTCAGCTGGAAACAAGTAAAAAGTATTGGAGACAGCATTTCAAACCAACTCATGGGCCTAATGTTAGCGTAATTAGTTAGCTAGAGCTGATCAAATCTGACAACGGCAGTTGACATTTCAACCGATACAATTGACAGGTAAGGGCTAAAAATGAGAAACCTGCTTTTGTTGACCAAGCACCTGTTGTTTTAAAAATTACTAAGGATTTCATTGTTATTACTGTAATGTGTTCGGAAAAGGGTTTGCAACAGTAAGGAAAGGAAGTACGGCTTAGCAAAAGGTGAGCTAGGCATTTTAAAAGATCCCTCGTGTGAAAATGTTTAACTGTATAAATATGCTATAAAAAGTATACACATGTGGTCACTCTTTATATATATATATAAATATATAGTTATTAAGGAATATAGTTAGTAAACCCATAAAAAAGTTCAATTTTAAAGCAGAGAGCAAGCCAGTGTAGAACTGATATATATATATATATATATATATATATATATATATATATATATATATATTGTTAACAAATTGTGTGCAGAGTCCTATTAATTCTTAAAGCCTCATAAGATGCACTGGTGTGGCTGTGAGCAGGAACAAATAATATCAATAATACATAAATGTGACTCACCATTGAGTAACTGTTGGAGTTTACCTTCCAGAAGTTGCTTGTTTTGTACATGGCTGAGGGGAGAGACTATCCAGTCATCCAGGAAATAAGAGAGCAGCCATGTGATTTAGAGAGGAGAGTCTCTGTCAGGCATCCAGTCCACCTGAGACTGAAATCATTCTGGGTGTTCAGCAGCCCGTTGATGGATGGACACACTTCTTTTATTGCTTTTTCTGGCCTTTGATCATCCCATTGTGGACACACTATTTCATATTTTATCTGCACTGCAACACCATTTGCTATAATTTACATTGTATACCAAGAGACCTGTGGTTGCAAAAGGTAACTTCAAATAAGACTTTGCTCCTCTACCCCTTTTTGTATTTGTGTGTGAGAGAATGTAAGTGTGTTTGTGTGAGAGGGAGAAATCATGCCTCTGGTTGATTAAACCTCTGCAACTCAAACTACCTCATGGCCTTGGTGTTTATTAGCAGGCACTTCAGAAAAATGCACACACACACACACACACACACACACACACACACAAAATTCTATTGAGCTTTGCTTCGTAATGAGCATCTAACAGTAATTTAAGGACATAGCCCTGACACCCATATTGATTCGGTGGACAGGGCATGAAGATCATCAGTGCAGAAGTGTTAAATTGCCTCTCTCGTCAGATAAATCAGCACTGTAGAATGGCCATAAGTTCATGTCCTCTCCATTGCATCTCAGCAATTTTCTATTTCATGTCATGTTTTAATACTGTGCCTCAAACTGATATCTTTAATCCCTGTTTCCTGACAGTACTGCTACATTTATTTACACTCTGCATAAAACTGTATGTCCCATTTTGTCACAGATAGGTAATTGTGACACATCTGAAATAAAGGTGTAACAGAATAATAATGCAGATAAAGCCCAGTTTTAAGATTTTGACATTATAACTGATTTTTAGATCATAATTTTAGATACCTTAGAAAGGTAGAATGTGCAATTTTAGTTCAGACCATCCTATAAAACGTTTTCAATCAATCAATTGAAAGTGAAAGTACCATACATTGTTAGTTCTGAGGGCCATCCTTCTTTTCTTCACAAACAGAAACAACAATTATAATGCAAACCAAGGCCAAATCACGTGTTTTGACTCCATAAATGGGTTAGACCCTAATGTTCACAGCCCAGACTAGCAGCTAGCTTCTACACAGCTAAGTAGCCCGTATGAGCTAATTAGATGTATGTGAATTAATTTAGCCAGTGTCCTACATACGTTGTCCTACGGAAGGGGTGGGCAATTCATTTTCCCAAGGGGCCACATGAGAAACAGGGACTTCTATTCAATTCAATTTCAATTCAATTTTATTTATAGTATCAAATCATAACATAGGTTGTCTCGAGACACTTTACAGATAGAGTAGGTCTAGACCACACTCTATAATTTACTAAGCCCCAACAATTCCAACAATTACAGTAATTCCCTCAAGAGCAAGCAGTGCGACAGTGGCGAGGAAAAACTCCCTCTTGGGAAGAAACCTCGGACAGATCCAGGCTCTTGGTAGGCGGTGTCTGACGGGCCGGTTGGGGGTGTGATGAACAGTGGCAATAATAGTCACATTAATAATGGAACAGTGACTGGATGTAGCGGGGAGCTGCAGGGTTCAGCAGGAAGCAGCAGGGTTCAGCAGGAAGCAGCATGACATTGCAGGGCACCGCTGAGCTCGGTAGGGAGTGCAGCAGGACCACGGCGACAGCTGGAACCAGGATCTTGGTGCCAACGTTCTCCAAGGAAATACACTGGGGGAAAAAAACATAAGGACTCCGGGAGTAAACTCCCCAGAAGCTAGGATTAGTAACAAGCATTTCTGGGACGGGATACACACAAATAGTAACAGTAATAGTAATAGAAAGGGAGAGGAGAGAGCAGCTCAGTGTGTCAAAGGAAGGAAGGAAGTCCCCCGGCAGTCTAGAACTATAACAGCGTAACTATAACAGCGTAACTAAGAGAGACAGGTCATAAGGAGAGGTAGCTTTTTCGGGCTTAGAACTCTCCCCCTGCCGGATTGGGCTTGGCTGGCCTGCCTCCCTCTACTTTGTTATGTATTATTAATCTAACAATTATGAAGAGAAGCAGGTGGGCCAGTTAGGTGAACACTGCAACTCCTCACTCCCTAACTATAAGCTTTATCAAATAGAAGAGTTTTAAGTTCATTCTTGAAAACGATTACAGTTTCTGCCCCCCGAACCCAGATCGGGAGCTGTTTCCATAGGAGAGGAGCCTGATAACTGAAGGCTCTTGCTCCCATTCTACTTTTAGAGACTCTAGGTACCACCAGTAACTCTGCATTCTGGGAGCGCAGTGCTCTAGTGGGACAATAGGGTATTAGGAGCTCTTCTAGATATGATGGTGCTAGACCATTTAGAGCTTTGTAGGTCAAGAGAAGGATTTTAAACTCAATCCTGGATTCAACAGGAAGCCAGTGCAGAGAAGCTAATACAGGAGAAATATGATCTCTTTTCTTAGTTCTTGTGAGAACACGCGCTGCAGCATTCTGGATCAGCTGGAGAGTCTTAAGGGACTTATTTGAGCAACCTGACAGTAGGGAATTACAATAGTCCAGCCTGGACATAACAAATGCATGGACTAGTTTTTCAGCGTCGTTTTGAGACAGGATATTCCTAATTTTGGCAATGTTACGAAGATGAAAAAAGGCTGTTCTTGAGGTTTGTTTTCCACTTCTGTGGAGGGCTGCGGACCAATAGGCTGAGCTCAATTCTGCTCAATATTAGTTTTATGTAAGGCGGCACGTTCTCAAACGTTTCTTTTTTCTCTGGGCATATTAGTGCAGCAGAGTCCACCAAACACTCTTTAATAAACTCCCCTCCAGAAAATGGCTTAATGTTTTTGGCGATTTTTTGGGATATCACAAAGCTGGTCTTGACTGCTGCATCCCTGGATGCCTTGCTGCTTTTGCAGCTTAACTAGCAAAGCTTCAGATGTCCTTGCCTGCTCTGCATCAGTCAAGATGTTGTATTTCTCTGCGTGGTGTTTAGTATTGTAGTGGCGATTCAAATTATAATCCTTTTAACACAGCGATCTGTTCTCCGCAAACTAAGCACACGGCTTTACCTTTGACTTCAGTAAATAAATACTTAGATGTCCATGTTTGGTTAAAATCTCGGCACTCTGTATCGAGCTCTCTTTCTTTCTCTCTTTGGTCTGGTGTAGTTATTTCTTTTCTTCCTTTTGGTTTTCTTTAGTCAAAGTTTTTTTTTTTACTCAGTAACTGATAGGATTTGTAATGTAGCGAAATACAATATTTCACTCAAAACATAATCAAGTACATTTTAAATTACCGATTTTAAAAACTACTTGAAAAATACAAAATACACAACAAAATTACTCAATACAGTAACGTGAGTAAATGTTTTGTTTCGTTACTTTCCACTTCTGGCTATACTTCACAAAAGTAGCCCCTCCTCCAATCTGAGTAGTATGATTGACATTTATGGGGCAATGACCTCAGAATACACAATGACTTGATAACTGACTGTCAAAACCAAATGTAATTTCTGTTTTTGGACTACTTTTAGGTTGATTGGGTTGGTTCCAGGCTCTGACTGGGCTACTTTGTCATTCCAATCTGGCAACACAAGCAAGGAAAAAGAGAACTACTAGCATGCATGGATGTACAATGTAGGTTTCAAATTCATCCAAAACAATCACCTCTGCAAAATGATTAAGAAAATGCTATAAACACATTTATTTGGCCTATTGCATTTTGGTGAGAACCCCATTACATTATTTGCTGGCAAAATCTCCACAGGGTACGTTAAGGTGTTTGCCTAAAAAAAAGAAAAAAAAAAGTATTTATGGAATTAATGGGAGTGACTCCTCTCCACCTACAGTATCTCAGCCAGAAGACCAACTAAACTTCTATTAAAAAATTTGCAAAATGTGTTTTCTTTTGAACCGAGTACTGTTATGTCAAACCTTTTGCCTCCCTTGTCCCTGTTATGTGAGGCATCACAGACTAATTTGTAAACACCGGTACACAGTGCGAGTTTCCATCAATTCTGCATATTCCCATTTTTCCAACATCTTACCTCCTGCTACCATCTGGAGCTCCCAGTGTTCAAAGTTGCTTTGTGCAGATTTACAGGCAGTCATGAGTGGTAAACTGAGAAACTGTCAAATTATCAGAAAAGGTGGCTGCAGGTGAACCAACAAATTTAATGATTTCTGCAGTGAACAAAATTCCTTTTTAAAAAGAGAGTGTGGAGTAGTCATGCCAATTAAAATATCTTTTCATAGTTCTTGAATGGACTTCATGTGTAATTTTCCACTATGGTATGCTGTGTTTCTAACTACCAGTGTCACTCTGCCATGATTATTCCCCCTGCCAGGGTGCAGAAGGAAACCTTTTGACAGAATATAACGGTGGCTGACCTCAACTCTTAAAAAGGTACTCATGTTTCCACTGCAGGGTACTCGGACATTAATTTAAAAAAAAGTTCTTGTATGTCAAATATTAAAGTGTGAAGGATTTGAAATTTTCTCATTTTGGTGCCCTACAGTGGTAGTACCAAGAATGATAGTGTTGCAGGCAGCAATGCACTTAGCACTTTAATTTGAAAAATACAGTAATCATTTAGAATTCCACACATAGCAACTTTAAAATGTGTAGTTTGCAATGATAACTTCTCCTTTTATATAACTTTTACATATAAAAAGCAGGTCCATAATAGACCTTGGCATGTACAATTATTTTACCATTACGTAAGGCATAATCCATGTTTAAATATACTGACCCTGTGGAGTGTAGGAAACAGTGAAGGTTTGTTTATAAAAAAACTACACAGGCTATGTTTAAATATACATTTGAATATTAATATATGATAAATGACGGTAAGGCTTTACCCTTGTTTTGTCCTTCAGGTCCCGGTGAATCGAAGGACAAAACAAGGGTTAATACAGCACCTTAGTGCTTTTTTGTACAGCATTTTGGTCAGCTTAAATGGTGTTTAAATGTGCTCTAGAAATAAACTTTACTTACTTACTTTACAAGAGATAGGTTTAGAGAGCAATTCTCAACAAAGTAAATAGAAGTACATAACCCTTGTGTTGTCCTTTGGGTCACTGGGACCCGAAGGACAACACAACTGCATCACAACTGCACTGTTATCTTAAATTGAGACAAATTCTCCAGCTAATCTGAATCATGACCATGATGATGATAATCATCTCCTATTGTAAATGTAAATAATTCGCTGCATTGTGACAATGGTAAAAAAAACTTGTCATGTGCAACTTTGTGCCCCTTTTTGTAACGGGCTGAATGTAAATTCTGTGACACATTACTGCGTCTGGTAGCATAAAATCTTCCAACACAGAGCTTCTATATTTCTCTGCAGGAGTTTTCTCTTCACCTGGAGCAAAGCTCATTTCACTGGAAAATTGGCTCTACAACTCAGCTCCTCACACCCCCATTTTCTCCGCCTGCCTCTCTAAATTCAGCCGTTATTGTAGTGCCTTAAGCACTAATCCAATTAGCTATAGGAAGCAAATGGAGCTATCTCTCATTTTAGCTTGTCACCTGCTCAAGGGGGCAAGGGGAGGGTAAGCAACGTGTGTTATGGGGATTGCGACTTGAGGGAATAGATGATACCTAGCATGCAAATTTTTCAAGCCTGTAGACGAGGTTTTTTGACAATAAAGTGAACATCGAAAATGACTTGGCAGTTGTGTTAGAGAGAGGGACTGTAGTAAAAAAAGATAAATCACAAAGATGGCTCCACTACCTCATTTTTTCCCCCAGAACCTGCAAAAACATTTGCTCATGGCTTAAATTTTCGGGCCGCCCTTCAACACTTCACTGCTTAGTGATTAAACCTCAACATTTCACTCCGCTGACTTGTTTGACCCTCATCTGTGGCCTCAGGTGGACGGTCAGATTCCTGGCCCTGTGCCCATCTATTAGACACTGTAAACATATCTTCAACTACAAAGGACTAGCCCCAGATCGCCCTTGGCAGTCAGACATCCACGCAGAAGCCATATTTCTCAGAGTGCTTCACTTAATGCCAGATGGTGTCAGTGCTCATAATGCCTGAAACCAGTGTGGGTGGTGAATTCAAAATGTACCTGAAGCGATGATTTAAAAATGAGTAAATGGATGACTACCTTTTTAAAAACTACCACTTTGCAGTTTGGAGGCACACTAAAAAAACAGCTACTTTAGGTCAATAAAGTGGTAGAATGTGTTTGGGTTTATTACAGCATAAATCAGCTTCTCCAATGCGACTTGTGACCACGTCATCAGGATGGAGAAGGTAATAAATAACAATAAGTATTGGGTAATTTGATTTCAATGAATCATATCTTACATAAGTGTGTTTTATAGGGGTACCGTGTCACAATCTAGCAGCGCAACGGTTTCAAATCTTGTGCATCTCTGAGGTTGCCTACTAGCCAGGAGGCTGATGTCCTCAAGTCCAAAACCTCCCGCCACAAGAACAGTTTTTTCCCCAACTGCAGCTGGCCTCATCAACAAGGCTTGGACCCCCACTGACTCTCATCCCACCCCATGAACACTACGCATCAAGCTCCCACTATCCCACTACTATTATCTCTGTACATTGCACACATTCTTTATGCTTTTGCACATCCCATCCTCTTTGATTCAAATACTGAACAGATTCATTTGACAGTTGATATTTTATTGTAATTGTATTTATTTGTGATTCTTGACTTTTGTAGGACTTGTTTTTTTCTTATCTTTTCCTATGCTTATTGATATGCACCAAGATACCAAGGCAAATTTTACGTATATGCAAACCTACTCGGCAATAAATTAAAAGTGGAATTCTGATTTTGTGATTTTGCATGTCAAGAGTCGAACCATGAAGATTTCCTTCACTTCCGTGAGCAATCCACCAATTGCAGTGATTTCACTGAAGAGGAAAATTGATTTGATATTAGTCCAAAAGAAACCCCGTCCCTTACAGATGACCTGTTCTTAAAACCACTTTTCATTTTTATGTTTGCAAATGCATAATTACGGACAACATTTCCAAATAAACCATAGCCTTGACTTTGATACTCAATTTCCAATTGGTAGAAAATGGTTTTAAGTTAATATCACATGAAAACAAAATGGACTGGTTGCATCTTTATGCAGGCCACATTAAACAAACACCTCAAAACACAAGTAAACAGGTTTCTATCTAAAAAATGTCGAACCAAGGCTGCCATAACTTCTTTGGGAAAAATTACTTTGGCTTTTTTTCCCCTTGCAACACGTAAAAACAGCTCAACTCTGCAGTGCCTGATAATGGACGGAGCACCATTGCGGGTGACAAAATAAATATATTTCTGTCTAAAAACCTTCCCTAATGCAGGTTGGATGCTGCACATTTCCCCTCTGTTCTCTGGTACTTTTGCTAGAAGGGCTGGTGAGACATTTGCAGCTTTGTCCTGTTCTGACTGTCGCCACAATCCTCATGTAGCACTGGCAGACCTTGCCTGTAGTGCTGCCTGCCTCTTTGACGCCGCAGTGCCCGGTCATGATGACAGTTCTGCCTTTTGCCCTCTGAGCTTTTCTAACCATATAGCTTGTGGTAGATTGGAACATGATGAAATGGAGTCACGGGGAGCAAATACCTGCTGGTGGTTCAGTCTGTTGTAACACTGGTACATGACAGTAAGGAGCTCCGGAGAGGTCAAGTGGGGCTGACTTCCTGCTAGCATTTGTGAAAGTTTATAACAGTACTCAGACACAAACACTATGAAAGTCTATTTTCCATTTGTTTGATAAATGTTTGGTTGCCCCTCTATTATGACAGGTAGAAAGAACATTCAAATTTACTCTGGAACAAAACGCCTGTTGGATAATGTATGACAATGAAGCTTGACATTGGCTTGTGGCCTTACCCACACCTACCATTAATGGGAACAGCAGAAACAAACACCAAAGACAAAAAGGCGAATTGTCTTAAGTGACTAATCAAAACCTGTCAGCTATCAAACCTCTATCAGAGGCTGCGTTCACAGAAGGCAGCAGATGTTACTCTTGAGTCCATTCATCTAAAAAGGATGCAATGTGTTTGCAGTTCACAAATCTAACTGTAGTGCAATGTCAGACTTCAAAACAAATGCCTTCACTTCAAAGAAAGTGTTTGAATGCTTCCCGTTTAATTCTGTGAGTTTTTTCGGTTGTGTCAAGGAGAGGATGGGCCCACCAGCTGTATGCAAGAAGAACACCAATCTCCATGTCTCTGGAGGGAGAGGGGATGAAACAGAGAAGACTAATTGAGACTAAGTCCACCCCCTGCCTGCGAGAGCTGCCACTCTCTTGGCTGAAGACACTTACTGTAGGTAATTACAGTGCTGGAGAGCACCAGTCTCTCAAGCTAATGTGCAATCACAGGTTGGAACCTGACATTAAAGAAAATCGTACCCTATTTGGTTCACATAAGCATCCTTGTAGATTTAACTGTTTCTGATGCCTCCCTGCAATCATTTGTGCCCCTGCTAGAAATCTAACCACTTTCACACCACACAATTTATACTACAATCAAATCCGCAACATATTTTTCAAAGCAGGAACATCCAGAATGTCTAACATATTCTTAATTTTATTGTACCAGCATGAAGGACACTGTATACACAAAGAGCTCTCAATATTTGATAGCTGTCTCACAATGTATGAATTTTGCAGCAGAAGGTATACTGTCCACGTCAGTAACCGCTAAATTATTTAGAATGAGTTGAATGGTAGTGTGACAATGGTTTCAACAGATAGCTAAATCAGGTTGGGATAATAAGTGCCCCTGTCATGCAATGTGCTTTTTGCACCATTCCTTTTTTTTGTATATATAATTGTGCCTTTGACACAATTTTTCCCCCTTATTGATAATGAAACGGGATTAAATGTTTATTTAGCAACCGCATGCCAAATAGTCAAAGCTGTGATCACCTACGCAGCAGCCTTAAAGGACTAACAGCCTAAAAATGTTTATGGACGTTTTGTATGCAGCGAGGCACAGCTCAGTGGGGGGGGGGATGTGTATCCCTTGAGCTCTCTAAACAGTCACTGGTGCTTTGTAGCATATTATTCTGGGATTTTCACTGATGCTTGTCCTATGTAAGGCGAGCTCACTAACAGTACAGTCAATAACAATACAAATCTAAGACATCAGGCAAAGCCCATGTGAGTCTGAATGTCTAAAATGTTTTTCCTCCAACTGACGCTTTTGATTATATTGTCTCCTGATGTCACAGACAAAGAAAACCATATATTCCTTTTCATTTTTCTTTGCATTTATAACTTTAATTCCTTAATTATCTTGATGGACAAGAAGTGATAAACACCTATTTTGGCACATTAAATATGGATCTTTGAGTTTTACCAAGCTTGTATGTGAGGCAATTTAAACCTAGTGACTACAGTCGGTACTGCAGATCACATGATTCACTGGCTGAAAAAAAACGTAATCCCCACATACAATCATTACAAATGGAACAGGTTTAAAAACAGTAAAACATTTATCTAAACATTACAAACACTGAAATTACTCTTTGTATAAGAACTTGATCCATCCAATACAATTAGAAAGTTGAGAAGTGCCATCTCAGTCAATTATTTAATGCCCTTCATGTGTGCAGGATGTCAGGAAGTCAAAACACAAAAAACAAAAGGAACATGGTAATCATTTATCTTAATATATCTGTGAATTTACAAAGGAAAAAAGATTAAAATATCTGTACTGAAAGTCAACAGCATAGTGGTATAAAATACTATGGGACCTAGAATTGAGCCTTGAGGTGCACCATATTAAATGAAGCAAAGCAAACATTGTCACTCATGATCAAATCAATTTGGCAGGTAAGATAACCATTTTAGATGAATAGGCGTCAATACCAACCCTTTGCTGAAGTGAAACTATGAGAATTTACTGGTCAGTGGTTACAAGCAGAGTAATGCCCCTGTGTTCAACAAGAGATCAAACATGACAAGAGTAGAATAATGCTGGTCAAAACCTGCACTGTAGCAGCAAGTTTTTAAAGATCCCAAATATATTTCACAATCTGGAGTTGTTTTAAAACCTTAATTTCACAGATGTTGTAAACTGTGGAGAAATGACACACAAATAAACTCTGTACTCTGTGATTGTGAATGTGGATTAGATTGGGAACAGTTAAGTTTTGTTTTCTGTGAGGGAAAATGGTTTCAAATAAATTAAGGGTGAGGCTATTTGCACCCCTGGTACAATTAGCAGTGTATGCTGATTGTACCCTGGTGCAATTAGAAGTGCTATTCGTACTCTGGTGCAATTAGAAATGAATGCTATTCGTACCCTGGTGAAATTAGAAATGAATGCTATTCGTACCCCGCTGGTGCAGTAACCATACTGCATACAAAAAATAGGTAGGCTACTATGGTACTACCTAACAAACTAACGGTTGTATGCTTTCACTGAAGACAGAAAGCGCAACTGTAGTATCCATTTTCCGCTAGAAATTCAGTTGTTATAAACTTTAGAGACAAAACTTCCCTAATATGCCAGTTTCTGTGGTCATGGAAGATGAACGTCCGCCATGATTTCGCTGCACGCGAGCAACGTGTTTTTGTTGTTACGTCACAGGGTGTGAATAGCTCAGCTGTTTGGCCGAGGCTATTTGTACCGGGGGTGCAAATAGACACTCCGATAAATTAATCGCCTCAATTGGCAGCTGAACCTCCCCTACATTAAAATGAACACTGACAAATGGGAACTCATAATGACTGGCTTAGCTTTTGTAAGATATAAGACAATGGTTGCTAAGAATTTCATTTTTGTTATGTGCAGAAATAGGTAAACCAACAGGGAATTTTTGTCTCTCTAGATATACTGGGGTAAGACTGATTACATTGGATAATAGTAATGAGCCATGGCAAAAAGATAAAGGAATGGTAGCAGAAGGCTTTCATGAAGATAATGTAAAGTTCGACCTTAGAAGAAGCGCTGTGTGGACTGCTGGCACGAGCAGCAGCCGATTCAGCAGCCAAGTTGCTGCAAAAACAAACAGTTTGAGGAAGTTGTAGCTGTTGGGCTCTCTGTGGTTCAAAACATTGCAGGCTCAGGGGACTGACACACTTGGCTTTAGTGGCCAAAGTTTTTTGAAATTTGGTTAAAGATAATCCTCTGTTTGTCCATGCATTTCAAAACCGCCCATATTTTTGACCTGGTTCCCTCAAAGTTAGGCAACTTAAACTAATTGGTTATGGTTTGGGGGTATAAATACTAGGAGATGGGATAAAAACCACAATCACTGGTTCACCCACATTACATAAGTGTGCCTTTCATGGTGTAATGGAAAATCACATATCTTACTATTGACTTGTTTTTTAGTTTTTAGCTGTGTGAACTTTTTACCCCTATTTGATGTATGGACCTAACTTTATAGCCTAACTTTATTCTTCTGTTTAAAGTGCAGACACTGGCTTTTCTCTACCTCCCATTTCGGGCCCAGATTTGGAGGTCAGGGGTCACTGATAGTCAGAAGGGCTGTTCATTTTACCCCCTCCATCTTTCTGTCAGCTTGTTAGAGGGTTAAGCAAGTGATTCTCCAAGACTCTTTGTTCATTCTCTCAGACTCTCAAGATGAACTGAACCTTCTTTGCGCAAAGAATAAATACTTAAGACTTGGTTGAATGAAGCCCTATTCCAGATCTCACCTAGGTATTAGAATTTCTATCACAATGATGAAATCAATTGACGATAGACCAAAAGCAAGTCAGTCATGCCCTTTGATGAAACCAAAATGGAAGTCCAAAAGCGAAGCTATTATAGCATTTAGTTTTGTTGCAGTATTCAGTTTTATTTAACCTCCTCTGTCCGAGTATAAACTGCTTCTTTAAAGAGCAAGAGTTATGAGACTTATTGACCAACTTATTGTCCTGTTTGCAACAGAGCTAAGCCAAAAGAATCACTTTAGACCACTTATTTTTTAAGAAGACAGATTCATTTTGCCATTTGCAATTGAAGTTGTAACTCATTTTATTTTTTCATTTCCATGACCTTACTCGTGTTGTCTCTTCACACAATGTGCATTCGGTTTTATTTTGTATTCTTTAAAAGCTGTGAATAGGTTTTACATTTTCTTTGTGCATTATATTGTGGGAGAAACATTGTCCATCAACAACACAAATCAAGGACATTCTGCATGCATTGTGACATCTTTGACTGAAATTAATTTTGTAATGTTTCCAATGTGAATGCACAGAACTAGTTTAAGAATTGGGACACAGTTTAGGCACTGTACACAGGCAACAGTAAATGTGACTGGGAGCTCTACAGAGAGGTTGTGCCTTCTGGGAAGCAAACAGAGAAGGAGAGCATAGAGATGTTTAAATAGGCCAAACAGCAGGTTCACCAAATCATCAATAATGAGCCTCAATTACCAGAACCACCACTCCTGCTAGGAGGGCAGGACCCACAGCCTCCTGACACAACCCACCACATTCATCCTTCGACTGGCATGCCTTATCAACGTTTTTCTTCTTCTTTTTTATCATGTGTCTTTTGAAAAGTGCTACAAAAATAAAGTGTATTACTTAGTTTATTGGTTTCACTGTGACCCTATGAAGCATTGAATGCGTGTAAGGGAAAATAGTAATGCAACAGAAAAGTGTATGCATTCTGTATTAGTACCACACACACACACACACACACACACACACAAATAGTAATGCAACAGAAAAGTGTATGGATTCTGTATTAGTACCACACACACACACACACACACACAAAAATAGTAATGCAACAGAAAAGTGTATGCATTCTGTATTAGTACCACACACACACACACACACACACACACACACACACACACACACACACACACACGGGAAAATAGTAATGCAACAGAAAAGTGTATGCATTCTGTATTAGTAACACACACACACACACACACACGGGAAAATAGTAATGCAACAGAAAAGTGTATGCATTCTGTATTAGTAACACACACACACACACACACACACACACACACACACACACACACACACACACACACACAATTTTAGCTGGGCTATTATTAGGCTCTGAGCTTTTAAATTTGACCCGATCCATCCCAGCTGTGATGACTAAGAAAATAAAATGCCCACAAGCTTATAGATATGGCACATTGTGTCACTGTCTAGTGTTGGATGATCATTTGCTTAACATGAGTTATTTTTACGTTCAACATGACTAATTTAATTGAACATAAATTAGTGTGGCCCTCCTCAGGCATCAAACTCCATCTATGTTCGCTTACATTTATATCAAGCTAAATAGTCAAATGTTTTAAGAAAGGAGATAGATAGATAGATAGATAGATAGATAGATAGATAGATAGATAGATAGATAGATAGATAGATAGATAGATAGACTTTCTCAAATTTAGGTTGGGGATTGTTTAAGTCTTTCTGAATCTTAAATAAAAACATTTCACAGCTCACGTTTTGCTGTCTTTGCAGGAAAAGCAAAGGTGGAACTGTATAACTATAACCGTGGCTCCAACCTTGAATTTCTATTACAACCTTGGCACTTACCTTATAGGCAAATCAGATAAAAAAAGTTAATGCAACAGAGTTCTGGGCAGCAGGGGCCATCATCTCTTTGACCTTTGTTTCAAAGATATAGTAAATTGTGTAACCCTGAGTGCCTTAATTTTATCAACCACAAAAGATTACCATGAAAAGAAATGTTAATATATTATGACCTGAGACACAATGGCCAATATTGATTTTTCTGATGCAGAAAGGTTGAATTTCAGCCAAACAACTGAGGCAACAACACCATCCGGAAAGTTAGAGACTCCTCTTACACTGTTATCCCGAATTAGTTGACTTTACTAGAAATTTGCGTGGGAAAAAAAAAAAAATCTACATTTTTACAAAGGTGAAACTTAACAGGTCAAGTTTTATTAACACAGAGCAATAAGTTGATGCAGTAGACAAATCAAGTTTACATTACTAGTGTTGTCTAAAATAAGCATGCTAAGTTAAAGTTTTAATGCTTATCTTTTTCATATTAATGAACATCTGTTATGTTGTTGTGTCACCCATTGTGTGTATGCCACTGAACACTTTCTCACTGCCCAGAGGCCATCAGTCCCCACCTGGGTCTCGGTCATGGTACAACAATAAATGTACACTAAATCAACCACACAAAACTAAAATCCAGATAAGATAATGCACCCAAAACCTTAACAGAACATTATTAAAACACACTTTAACTAGGATAGAAACCTCAGAATTTTTCTTTGCATCGCTTCAGTGCAGAACAGTTCAAATGACCCACTCCTCCCATTAAGAAACTTAACATCCTTAGTTATCTTTGTTTAATATGATCTGTGCACGGCATACTTAAGCTGATTATTACAAACAACTAATGTCATTAAGTAATGAATGTTTTTTTAAAACATGAAAGAGTAAGTAGTGACCACTAAAAAGTTTAATTACAACTAAATCTGCGTTTACAGTGTGGGCATGCGTCTCTTGCAAACTGTTGGCTAGTTGGCTTGTGTCCAACAACCAAAGCAATACACAGAGCTGACCGTAAGCCGTAAACAGGCCATAAACTGGCAGTAAACTGCAGTAAAATCCCTGATTGAGATGCATATGTATATATTTGTCCAAAGAATGCCTCTAAAACCCGAATAATACCGGCATTTCCCACGTCTTAATCAGAAAATGCTAAATTCGGACTAGGCCTCATTTGGAATATCCAAAACGTGGTCTGTATCAAATTCGGAATAATGTGATAAGCGGAATAATAGTGGAATGTTGGTGTGCATGTAAACGTACTCACTTATGCCTAAGGAATAGTGTATGAGTGAACAAAGGAGTGATTTTGGACACAGTTCTTTTTCCTTGGCAAACATTTTCACCTCTCAAAACAGGTGAGCCACTTCCAGGGCTGAGCCATCGTTAATGTGATTAGTGGTGATTATAGTGAAAGATAGTACAGAAAAAAAATGTCTCACTCTGTAGCTAAAACAGAGACAAGGTGAAAAGAGGAGCTGCAGCAGTGAGAGAGAGCTGTGCAGTACAACAAAAATATGGTGTTTTTTGAAAATTAAACCATGTAAACCAAAAGGATTTAAAACCATCTCCAATCTAAATCTGAGAAAAGAACTACATATTTAGGCTTTTTAAAAATATTTTTAACATGGTTTATGGTGGGATCAAGATGTACAGTACAGCAGTTGAAAATAACTAATTTTGGATAAACTACCAGAATCTTGCATTTACACAATACCATTCTGCTAACAACAATTTATTCTAAATCACAACATATCTGCCCTCGCTATGATTATTGGTCTTTGGAAATACATGCAGAAAGAGATGAAGATGTGGGTTGAAAGAGGTGAAATGAATGTCAGCTCCGGCGTTATACTGTATCAGCCATCTTAGTCCAAATGTCAGCCAGGCTTCTTTTCTGATAAAGAAAGAGAGTTATCAAACTGCTTCCTGTTGCTAATCGGAGGCAAGCGATAACGCTCAGAAATAGACGTTACTGCTGCATTCATGCATTGCTGTCGTGTTATGAAATTGTCACCCGGAGTCGACGTGGCTTTTCAAAATGTTGTTTCTGTATTTGTTAGAAAGAAATGAAAAGATTTCAATCTGAGTTTGTAATTTCTAAGAACACATTAGCCTTTTTGCAGCCAGTGTCTTTCATGTTTCACTGTCATGTTTAAAGGCTTTACATTGTATGTTGCACCTTGCATCTCTCGTCAAAGGCAACCAGTTTTTTTCATTTCGACCAAATTGCATTTTTGAGTTTATCCAATGGGATTTGAGAGGATTTCACAATACCCAGGAGTGGCAAAATGTCTAAACCCATAGTAGAGCATTTAATCCTTTGAGTGAAAAAAACACACACAAACAAAAACAAAAAACAATGCCTTAATTCCCAGGTAGAATTAGAAATAAAGTACATATTTAGAAAATATAATTGCAAAATTGTCACTGTTTCCTAATTTAAAGTTTTTTTTTCTTACAGATATATAGTGAAGGATGGACTTCTTTACCTCCATCACACACTGATCATTGTTCTTAAAAATGCTCTCTTCCCTGCTTTATGTTCAGTGATTCTATGTATTTATTACTTTTATAATAACCTGGAATGATGCAATATTAGCAAATACTCCCCAATGATGCAATAACTGATGCTAATTTTGCACTAGAATATCTTGCTACTTTATACTTATATATTCACAAGTCATCATTTAGAAAGCCGTTAAATCCAAAGACTTTCAGGCTTCACAGCTTGAAAACTTTTACCTAAAGGTGTCTTTCTTAGTGCGTCCTTCACTATTTTCCCATAATTTGCATAATAATAAAACTCACTTTTATGATAATTCATAAAAGTGAGTTTTATTATTATGCAAATTATGGGAAAATCTTTAAAGTTTTTACTTTTAACATTTAAGTCTTTACAAATGTTCTGCAGGATGGAGATTGCATCAAGATTACTTCTAAAACGCTGACAGTATAATTAACTTTGCTTTGCAGTTAAACACTGATGATACAATCACACATGGTTTGCTGCAGTGGGTGAAATTTGAAATATTGGGACAAAAATGCCTGACACTCTAATCACAACACTGTTCCCATTTGAGTAATTGTGTTGGTTAAGAGCACACAAACAACAAAGGCATTATTTCAACATGTATGCCTTCTTACCCTTTCACTGTTGTTGACTATTGTTGGTAATGTTAACAGTAAAATACAAGCCCCCATAATCATGCTTGTCAGTGCCAAATAACAAAGCTTACAGCGGCTCCCTGTACAGTTTTGACCGGAATTAAATATAAACATTGCCCTCATTCTTTCCTTTTCACTAAGTTATCTCTCTTGACAATTTATTTTAGCTTGAACCTACAACTTCAGCTGAGAAAACAAACATGTTAACATAAGGGGGAGAGCGGGAATTTGATGTATAACAGAGAAAAAGTGTGCAAAGTACAGCCTGAGGAAAAATACATATTGCTTAATGATTGTTGAAGGAATATCTTTGTATGTGTGTCTCAGCTGGATAAGACACAATGCTACGTGTGATGTGTGTGGTTTGAATATAGCCTGGGACCATTGTCACATGCTGTCTGCATCTTTTCTCCACCCTTTTTTTTGCGGTTAAAGTGTTGGCTCACCCAAATGACAGGGAAACTGATTTTCTCACCTACCTATAATGGTATCTAGTCATGGAGACTGAAATAAAAAAAAATGCAACAGGAACACTATCCCAGTTGGAACTGCTTCCTAACAAAAAACTTTGACAGTGCATTTGTCACTAGATCTTCATACTTTCATACTTCATAAATCACAAACTAGATTGTCAGTGTCTCCCAAAACATTTAGACAAACAAAAAAAAACACCTGACTGTAACATGAGCCTTGTTATAATCTCTCTCATCTCTATGGTTATGGTCATGTGAACTAATGTTCACTGTTGATATGAGACCGTTAAAGACACATATGCCGACTAGACCTCCGCCTTAAGACATTTTTTGAGTATGAAGGGAGCGTATCAATGTTCCCAGGGTCCTATCTTCCCTCTGTGGCACCAGTATACAAAGCTCCCCCATGGAGCTGAGCAGCAGAATTCTGCCGAGATCCAGATGACACAGAACACGTCACGGAGGTCTGCTCCCCACTGGCGCCATCGTTTTCTTTAAACACACTGCCCACACAAAGATGACACAGAGATTTTTTTCTTTTTAAGTATCCCTTTTTAATGTAAACATAGCAATATGACATTTTGAAAATACACAACTATGTAACGACTAAGTAAAGGTCATGCATTCTGGCGCCAGGGTAGCAGTAGGGTACCTGGTAGAGAGTGCGCCCATATACAGAGGCTCAGTCCTCATTATCAGCAACATTTACCTAAAGTATCAAAGTAAATGTAGTCAGTAAAAATGGTCCATCATGATGTTTTTGGATTAATTGTACAGCTGCATTAGGTTGTAGAAAACCACTTATCTCTATACAAGTGATAGTGAAATGAGCTCAGAAAGAGTTCCTGATCCAAAATGGATTTATTTATTAATGAGTTTATTTAGAAGAAGAAAGATAATTTTCTAAACATATAAAGGAACATTTTATCCTTCAGTTTATCAGAAATTTGGTGTACATAGTTTTCACAATGTTGCTGTTGAATTCTTTAAATGTCATTTAAAAGAAAATTCTATTCGCATTGACCTTAATTGTATTGCAGTGGTAGCAGAAATCTGAGACGGATATTTTAAAATCTGGGCAAATAAAACCTAAACCATGTGCATGGCTGTATATCACTAGACAGTCTAACTAACAAAAGATGTGATTGGAAAACCTGTGGTTTTCTATTACTGTCCTGGTCAAACACATACATACATTAGTCTATAAAACGGAGTGCTGCTGAGTTCATTGGGGCCTAATTTAAGCTCATTTATTCTGCATAAGTGCACATGAGGCATAATGATGGAGAAGGAAGCAGACCATGATGAAATCTTCCTCTCACTCAGTCATTGCTGCATATTCATTTCTCCTCTCAGCCAGCCTGCTTTCATTGTTCTCAGATGCCTATAGACAGTTGAGTCCTTCAGCTAGCTGCAATACATTTTGGAATGGATCACAGGTTTAAAAGCTGCGCTCTGAATCCCGGGGCATGAATTTTGAACGAGTGAGTAAATGCGGAATCTTTTGTTCATGTCATATATTGATGCACTGCCATACAGCCCATTGATCTGATCCATTGAGATCACATTAACAAACAGCAAAAGAACATTTAACACAGCTCGCTCTCCAGCAACCTTGGTCCAGGAGTGATTTTAAATGCGTTCTGTGTCATGAGGAAAAGGGGTAGGCCTTTTGTCTACACAGCATTTTCTCTCATGAATGGCAATTAAATATCCTCAAAGGCTCTTTTCATCTTCAACAATAACATGACCTTGAAGAACTTCACATTTAAAAGAAAGAAAATAATGAAAATGTTTGTCAGTTTCCAGACATGGCTGTGGAAAATGGCAAAGGTCAGCCGTTCATGTAGTTGATTTGTTTGGCCGTGTTAACAGGCTTTGTCTGCCTCTTCCCAGATCAAAGGTGTGCGACTCCTGTCTCTGTGAGGACATTGTAAGAACACAGCATCCAGCAGACTAATCCAATTAAGTGTGTTTATTCAGGTTGTGATGCGCCCGAGCCAAAACGGGGATGAAGGTTGTGCCGCCGCTCTGCAGCAGCAGGAGGAGCCGGGGCTCTTAAGAGACTGATGTGACATCGGTCCACGCACGGCCAGACAAAACTGAGCTCATGAGCATGTTTACAGTGAGCACACAAGGCAACCAGCAGCTCAATTATTCAGCATGCGGAAGAGATGTAATGACTTTCTCCTGTTATTAATGACCCACGCCTAGGCTTATTTATGAAAGGATACTTGTGTATTAGGCAGAAGATGAAGAAGCAGGAGATTGAATATGGTCGCCTTCATAGTGATTCTGGCCTAATTAAAAAGTTTTGTGAATCCAAACAAATAGATTGCCTCTTTACACTTCCTCTTATGTACATAAAAGCTATTTTTATTTCACTTTTAAATGCTAGATTGCCTAATTTTAATGTATGAAATATATTACTTTTTTTACTAGTTTTCTCTGGCCATAAACTAACATTTGATCAATCGATAATGACAGCTTCTACATTTGCTTGCATGCCAACACAACCAACTTTAAGAAGAAGAAAAAACTTCCACTTATGTAGAACAGTGCCCTCCCTTTAACGATGCAGTAGGTAAGTCTTATAAAACTAACTTTCTGTCATATTTGCTGAAACTGACCCTATGTTCCAGTAGAACTACATGAATTATGTAATATAAAAAAAATCCAGCTCTTCTGGCACCACCTACAGCCTGTAGTGCGATTGGCAAAATTCCACCACTCCCTGTTGATTTTCTGCAATGGGGGGTGTCTATCTGCGTGTCAATCACTGCTCAGGCACGCACACGCATATATAACGTTCTCCCCTCCCCCTTCCCCACGCACGAGCTGCAGAAAGGTTTCCCAAAACTCGGGTGAATATTGGAGTGGCTTTTCAGAGGTGGTGTGAGCTCCGGGATTTTAAAGACGTAGCCACATTTCTTCTCGACAAGTAACGTAATTACCATGAATGATTTATCTTTTGCTTGGTTATTAGTAGTCAAAAGACCACAAAGCTAGGTTGGTGAGGATAATAGTTTAATAATGTTTGCACAGTGGTCGGTCAGATATGATGCTGAAATGGCTAACAGTAGCCTGCTAGTTAGCATCATTTTACTGTTGGTGAGTAAAGTTAACATTGTGTTAGTGTTTAGTTATTGAAAACATGTCTGACATGCCTAGGCAGTTGTGTCAAACTCCCTTGTGTGGGAGGGGCTTAGGAAACAGTTTGGGCTTCAGCAGAAAGGGGGGAGGGACTGAGAAGTTGTCGATGTTCAAATTTGTTGGCAAAGTCCTGGATCTTCACAATCTTACCTACAGCACCTTTAAGTAACAAGGGCTAATAGGAGTTTAACATGCCATATGCAAAAGTGATTCCCAGTCCTTAAAAATAAAATAAGATGCAACCTTGAAACCAAGGTGTCCTTGTGTTAAACCAGAGGGATGTTGAAAGGTAGCATGATCAAAACTGCATTAGAATGGTGTGATGAAAGCAAAGACCCGAATCCCTGTGTGACTCTAAAAATATTATTTCATCTCACAAAATTGTCTGGTTGCATTTGAATAACTCAGAACCCACATTAGTGGCTGCTTATAATTCCTGTCGGCAAAATAAACCTTTTCTCCTTTTTAAATTTAAGGTGAAAGCATTCTGAAATGATGGTTCTCGCAGGACTTGTAGAGTTGGTTGGGATTTACTTCGTCTCTATTAAATGGTCACTAAACATCCCAGTGGAAATGTTAATTATGGAATCACATGTCTTTAGATATCGTGGCAACAAATTCACGCACACACTGGTTGCTCTCGAGAAAGAATCTGCTGAATCAGATAATATGGGGCTGTAAGCTGAGGGCAGTGAATAAGGCTGATTTATCAATACTTGAAGCTGTGGCCTAAACAGGATACATTGCTGAATAGTGAAGGAAGGAAGGATAGGCCAGTAATCAGCCTGCTTGATAAACATGTATGCATTTATGTAGCAGCTTCATATAACTAATGGTGTATGTTACCCATAGGTTAATATTTATTAAGCAAACTCCCTGCATGGTCGCTGCATCGATGGTGCTGTGATCTGTATGTTTTCAAGGGTTTCATAGTTTTGTAATGTCTATACAAAACTTTACAGATTTTCTTTTCAATTTAAAAGCACATGCCTCTGCCAAGGATGTCCATAGCAGGTGATGTTTAGACATTTTTAAAGGCCCACTTTACTGATTTTACACATTAATATCTACTTACATAAGGACTGCTACTCAGCCTGTGAACCATTGTAAAATGTATTCTCTGGCTCTGCAGGGTAAGGGTTATTTCTGTTGGGCTTGGAGACTACTTTTTATTACAGTGACAATGCCTGATTTCAGGCTTGAATCACCACACACATTTCTAAGTGTTTCATTGTTCAGTGATTCAGATAATGACTGATTATTGAAGATGTGAATTTTGAAAGACGTGAGAATTTCACAGGCAGAGCGATTGTAATGAAAGAAACTACACTCAGTTGCTGTTTTTTTTGGTACATTTAGATAAAAACCTATGCAGTCTAGTACAACAGTGAAGAAAGCACACAAAGCGAGTATGGTTTGACCTCTCCTTCTGGTTCTTTTCTCCAAAATGCTTTCTACTAAACCAGTGAAAAAACCAGCCTTTTTAATAAAATTCCAGGAATGTTTTTCTTCAAACATACAGCAGCATAAAACAAGGCAACACCAGAAGATAGAAAATATTTAAAAGCCTACTGACCACAAATGACAGTGGCTGTTTTCTGTGAGTCCAGGTTCACACAAAAATAGCAGAAACTTTAAAAATAAAAACATTTTAATCACTAAATATTATTGTAATCTGTTAAATTGTATTATTTGGTTGAAATGCAACTACTGAAACACAAAATGTCATTCTATGTCTTAAAGGTGTTTTTTGACAAATTTCAGTCTTTTGGGGTTTCTACTAGAACTGTTGACATACTTTAATGTTCAAAAAACAAATTTTTATCACACTGTCTGAATAAATCTGTTTGGTCGTTTCTGATTGGTCAGCAGCACTCTGATTGGAGACTCTGCAGCGTTGGTGCAGCCAGGGAATGACTGTTATGTTCTACCTAGTTATAGTTGTGACATCATTACTCTATGGAAGTCCTGAAGGCTCATTCAAAGGCACAGTTTTTGAAAATACGGGCTGTTTGCATTTCTATTTGCATTTTGAGCGTTTTTATGTTTTTACAATATTTATGTAACACCCCAACCTGTGTTAGGGTTAGGGAATCTCACTTTTTAAAGCCTCTATATGTAGAATTGTAGTTATAGCGCTTTTGAAATAATTCTGATGTCATACATCTGTGTTTGTAGAAAAATAAACCCATCCTTTGTGTGAAGTGTTGCAGACTGTGTTGCAGACTGTGTTCCCGTTAGCTCGTTTGTCCCAACATCCCCAGGTTGGATCCATGGGGGGTAAGAGTTTATTGACATGCTTTGCTGTCTATGACAATGCCTTTTTTTGAAGACATTTTCAAATCCTACACATAGGGGCTTTAATAAGTGATGCCTTGGCCCGTCTAAATCAAAGCTAAATCTTCCAATTCTCTCAGGTGCTGTCCTATACTGTACGTCTCGCTGTTCACTCAGTCATATACAAATTGGAGCGGGTACACAGCTTGATGTGTGATTACCAGCACACAAAGGAGATTGCTGCAATCAAACATCTTGAGGGGACTTACTGCAGCGAACCCACTAGGTAACCGTTTCGGTCTGCGCATCAGACGTCCCAGTGAATAGCAAACGCTCACTTCTGCACCAAAAATGTGTGCTCCATGGAGCTTACCCCACCGGGTTGAGGCATCAAACCCTGCAAAGTCAATTTCTCTCTGCTCATTAAATCACCCACGGCACAATCAGCAGCAGGGTGTTGGAAAATAAACATCCTGCTGATGTTGTGTGATAGAAGGTGTTAGCAGGCTCTTGGGGAAGGGATTTTCAGACTGAGGAAACACATTTGGAGCGTGATTTTAAAAGTATGTTTTTTGAACATTCAGAGGCCTGAAATGATTGACATGATGAATGACAAAATCCCATCAAACCCATTCATATATCTCATACAAGCATGATTAGTTTATTTACTTTCTCCAGACCCAACAACCCTGTACAAAAGTTCTGCATTTCATCAAAATGTTTGATTAATTAGTGACAGTGTACTCTGACAAATGCATATTTTGGATAATAGGGAAGCTATTGATTAAACTGACTAAAAATAGAATGCATAATCTCTTAATCCATCTTGCCACCACTTAGTATTCCTCTAAATATTTCTAATAAAGTCGCCTCAAGTTGTGTGATTCCCTATAACATTTCAAGCATAAAACAACTAATATTTTGGTGCTGGTTCCATTATGGATCCTTCCTTGAGCCGGAAACTCAATTAAGAAGCGATTTCCACATCAATTTTCTCTCAGAATGCTTCCTCAAGAAAATGCCACAGACAACTAATCTCAGCGTAATAGCAATATATCTGTTTTCATGATTAATATGCATGAAAAAACCCACATATTTTCATTTCCCAGTTACCAGAGATTATGTTTTGATAGGTCAAATATCTAATAGGTTTTGTACAGGCAATCAAGCTGAAGTCTTCATTTCCTTTTCTTGGCAATTTGTATGAGAGCAGACATTTTTGTCCCCAAACATAGAAGAGAATGGACACAACTTTAAATGAATGGACCCTGCAACAGAAATAACTTGATGACAAATGCCTTTAATAGCAAGTATGTATGTTACTGCTTTGTTGTAATGAAAAATCTGTGTTGGTTCTAATAACTTGTATGTACAAATAAGCCTAATCTGCACTATTTGTTAATTCATTTGTTTATAGACGGCGATAACATCAGGATTATTGCACATTGAGGGAAAGACAACTGCCAAACACAAGGATTATCTCATTAATTACACTGCAAATTAAATGTCACAATTACTGTAGAGTTATTTGATTCAAAATGTGTAGATGAGATATGACGAAGAAGAGTGTAGGAGTGTGATCTGATTATTTTCTATATTCATAAATATTTGGTTATAAATCGATGACAATCAACACTGGGTTCAGGCCTGTGTTAATGTGTTAAGAGAATAAAACATTTTTGTAAAATCACTGAAATTAAAATAAAGATTGGTACATGTGGTTTACGATCTTGCATTATTTGATATTGATTGAAAAACATCTTTATCTTTTTTATGCAGGTCTGTCATGTCATTATATAGCCTAATATCACGAATTTGCCCCAAGGGGCTTTACTAACTGTAAAGCATACAACACCCTCTGTCCTTAGACCCTCGATTCAGATACATGGTTTTAATACATATAAGACATAGTTGAATATTAAATAACAATGAAAGGATACATCTTTAAAAACAACAATATGATGCTGTGAATGTAGAAGTCATTCTGGATGTTTCAAGAGAGACGTTTATGATTTGTGACAATGCATCGGACTTGTATGAAAATTGTGCTTGTACTTCAAATTCCATGGAGTTTGGTAAGAATGGGGTGTTGCAGTGGCATTTCAAAGAGGCCAAATCTCTCACCTGCCTCACAAAAAATGACGTGATGCCAAAGTGTGGGAGCAATATCCAGCAATCCTTACAAATTTGTTCTTCGAAGTCCGCCAGAATAGATCTTCTTCATAGGAGGTGAAGGTGTAAATAATACAAATAATGATTGCTGAATTCCATTAAGCTGCTTCAGTTTCAGGGTCCTGGCACTTCAATCCATCTTGAATGCTTCTTAGATGCTTTTACACAGAAGATAGCTAACTGATCCGCCCAAGACACATGCAGTTACTACATGTAAATGTTTTGTTAATGATGTTGGCGTGACTTGTTAAAACAATACTTTAGATGTTAGATGCCCCCAAGTTTCAAACAGACTATGTTCTAATAAATCTACCTGGTGTACATTGGTTTTACTTTTTGTTATTATAAACCATACAGTACATGCACAATAAAAACTAAACTAATTAAGGTCTCAAAGTTAAATTTGACAGTGGACCTTCTTTCACGTTTGCAGCCAATTTGCAATTCCAAACACCCATCGACAAACAGTAGCATGGCTGCAAACTGTCAGTAGCAGCTGCATTTACTGTAGGTTTCGAGTGGCAAATGGAAATATAAATGAGCTGCCATGTTATAAGGATCTAAATGATAGATGCTGATTAAGCTAACATGCCTGAAACTAAGTCACAAAAGTGGACAGACTCTACTCACAGTAACCATAATGAATGAATCCACAACTACAGGCCATGAACAAAATGTATGAGTAGTTTGAGGGTAGACTCATTATTAAATAGCAATTACTTGAAACTAGACAATAATTCATGACGACTTATTAAAAGGGGATTGATGCTGCAGTGACTTCCATTAACGGTCAAATGGTTTAAAGGGTTACCCATAAACCAAAAATTGGAATATAATTTTACAACCTTTGCAGATGGGCTAATAGTGTGCTTGCTCAAGTACACCTGGTGGATAAAACCTGTGACTCAAGAAGCTTCAACACCAATTTTGTATTCTGTGTCATTATTCTGTGAATTTAAAATGTAAAACGTTCACCTTTCTTCTCCCCTTGCTGTAATTCTTTAGCTGTGGGCCAAATCAGGTTATCCTGGTGAAGCCTTGTTGATTTGTTGGATGAGCCACTCAACTTTCCTCAGCTTCAAAACCTCATTATGAACCTCAGCTTCGTCTGTTTACAATAAAGCGTTTCTCTTGATGGGCTCAGTACACAGCACAAATCTCCTGGACAGACAAAGCCCGCTGGCACAGATTGAAGTGAGCGAGCAGTAGAGCCGGCGAAGCAGCAGACGGTGGCTAAGCCTCGCTGCTGAGTGAACAAAATAGTTTCATTTAGTTCTGGTTCATGTGAAAAGGGAAGGACGCAAACACAATGATACCTGCAGAATCAACCGCTTACGAGCTGCGATACGTGTCTTGTATCGCAGCAGAGTATCTTACATTGATTTTAATTTACATTCATGCATCATCAATTTGCTTTTATGCCTCCACGTCAATATTAAGCTAAATAGTAAATATCACAGTTAAAAGATTGTCCTGCAATGTTTAACAATAATTTTCACAAATGTCACATATACCTCTCGGCCACCCAGTAATGTTGCACATTAAAGGAGACACTTTTCAATAATACACCTGCACCTTGTACTCGATTATACATTACTCTTACTTTGGGAGTAGTAATATAAGTTGTTTTCACACAATGACTCTTCAACTCGGTACAGACATTTATGTTCCACTCAAGATTCCTCTGACTTTTCACAAGTTACATTTTTTTTTTGTCCAATACTTGGGAGTAGCTGGGAGCTGCAAAACTAATGACATCAGCTGGACTTAATGTTTGATGTGCTAATTAGCAAATGTTATCATGCTAACATAAATTAAGATGGTGAACATAGTAAACATTATGCCTGCTAAACATCAGCATTTTAGCATTTAGCCCAAAACACTGCTGTTCCTAAGTACAGCCTCCCAGAGCTGCATGACTGTAGATAGTTGCACAATTTATGTATGTGGTCGAATGTATTGTATAATGTATTTGACTTTTTATGAACATATTTCTAATTTAATGAAATGCTGTTCTTTTATTTAGTTAATCCATTCACATCATTCAACATGTGTTGTCTTACCTTTTAGTCTGTCTCTATGAATTTACCCACAGGGGATCAATAACTCATGTTATCTCTTATCTTTTTTGCAAGGCTGCAGTGTTAATTCTGCATTTTCTTGTGTATTTTAAATTAATCAAGCCATTTTCAAAAGGTAAATGTGTGCCCTATCTTTAAGGATAACGTCACATTCATAAAGGGAGCTTTGCAATAAAATAATGCATATCCTGTATTTTACCCTGGCAGATGAACCCTGGTGCTGCAACATATTCACAAATGTAACACACAACTGAGCGCCAAACCAAATAAATATTTTAAAAACACATTTAATCAGTGTGAATTTAGAGAGCTCCTGTGCTTTTGCATACTTCAGAGGGTCTCGAGGATGTGGTGGTGTGGATAGGATTGCTCCACTCCTGCTGCACAGATGGTAGCAGCAGACTGACCTCACCCCATATCCACCCAAGTTCATTTTTTAAAGTGTTAATTATGCAGGGAAAGGTTTGCTGAGAACACAAGCTTGTTCACAGCATGGCTATGGTTTTTCCATAATAAGGTTACTCACACTTGGGAGCTTCCCAGCACAACCACAGTCTTCTGCGTATTACTCAGTAGAGCAGCTCAAGTCCAAGATCTTGAGGGCACTTTGACTGTAACTCACTCAACCTCACCAACCAGATTCTCCAAATTGGTCAGCGAACTGGTTGGATTTGAACTCAAGACCTTAAAGGCACAAGCCCACATCCCTTTAGGCTACAACTGTCCCTAATGTGAACCTTTTTTACTAAAGGGATTAAAAAAATGTTGTTATTAGGGAGACCACATTCACCTACTCCTCATCATGTTATCCTTAGCTGACCAAAAGAACATATAGACTTATGATCAAGTGCTCATTAAATGCTAACAAGCACAGCCATAGGGCAAAAGACACACGCGAATAATTCACACATTGCATTTCTCGCTTTTTCGCTTCTATTTTTAATGTAATGTATGCAAGATGTGGCCCCATTACAAACATTCATCTGTCACATGAGGAGAATTCTCACATTAGCTGAAAGAAAGCTGCTCAGGAGGACACTGCAGTGGTAAAGGAATTTGAGGCTTGCTTATATTTGAAATCCTAATCATAAATTATACTTGGTGTGTCAAGTAGGCCTTGACATTTAAGTAAAATCCAACCAGAAAAAGAATATCACTGCAGAAAATGCATGGATTTCATTGTTTGTTGATTTTTTTCAGTGATATCACATAACTTTCATCCGCAGATGGTGTTTGCCTTAAAGTTTGTACTGAATGTGCTTAAGAAATAAAATGGGCTATCACCTTGGTGCAGCAGCTGTCACCTTGCACTTGATGCTACATTCCTGATTACATGCTAAAAGACTGAAGCTAAAGCTCACCTCACCAGCTGATGATCCATGTAGAAAATATGGAAAAAAAGAATCAAGATGTTTGAGAATTATGTGTCACTTGGCCACTGAAGTAATGCTCCATTATAATATAACATAATTGTATTTTTCCACTTGGGGAAAATCTTTTTTTTTCAATTCTGTTATATCTTCTTGATTAACATGATGGGTCGCTGCAGCACAGCATTTACGGGTTCGGTGACTTGCTCAATGGCACCTCGGCAGTGCCCAGGAGATGAGCTGCCACCTTTCCAGCTACCAGTTAACACTCCATACCTGGTCCGTCCAGGACTTTAACCAGCTACTGTCTGGTACCTAAACTAAGTCCCCACGGACTTAACTACTTCTGCCCTGGGTACTGCGGGTACTTAGCAAGTTAGCTGCATATGCTACTGAGTGTAGTTTAACTTTGAGCAGATAAAAACATGTTTAATCAATTCTTTTAAATGTAAGTATCGCTCTTATAAAGCCTCATGCACACCGCTCCGACATTGTGGAGAAATCTACAACCTGACCAGCCTGCATACCTAGTAATGGTTGCTACTGTAAACTATGATTGGACAATCACAGTTTGGCAAAGGGATTAGAGAACTTTCACTTAAAGACTAAAGTTTACTAAGACCATTGAAATGGTTTTAATTGATCTGATTCTTCTGACTCTTTATTTTGAGCAGCAATACAAATTGGAATCAAGAGTGGAGATTAGAAAAAAAGAAATGAGGTTAGATAATCCCAAAGAAAATCATAAATAGGGTAAGACTGATACTCTTCAGTGGAGTTGAGTTTTTATTGTTATGTTTTTGTAAGTCACATGGACTAGTCCACACTCTGGACTAAAAGAGAAAGAGAGACAGAGACAGAGGGGTCAGAAAGCTAAATGGTCCAGCCTCCAGTATTGGTCCATTAATGGAATATAATTGGAGAATAAATGGAGCAAGGCAGTTGTAGATGGAGAGAAGGAGAAATACAGGTTAGTGAAGTCAGGTAAAGCTGTTGTTGGAGAGAGAACCTTCATAAGAGAGGTGAAGAGACAGATGACAAAAAAGTAAGGAGCAATAGATAGAATGTGTTTGTTACAAGCCATATGTGATTATATGTCAGAACAGAAAGAGTAACAGAGTATCAGCATGTAGTATCCTTGCTGTACTTATTTTTTCCCTACACCACACATATTTAGTATAACATAAAACCTGACAAAGTAAAAGCCTTTTGTAAAGCAACCAGCAGCCATTAAACCGACAGCTCCCAGAAGAGACTTTAGCTTCTTTCCAGATGCTGTATTAGGCTCGTATAAAGAGATTCCCAACTCCAAATTCATAGCACAGCTTCAATCTGAGATTTGTATTTCATTAGTTAGATGCTGTATAGCTGCTGAACAGCTTTTTATCTGACAATGTACAATTCACACTTTGCCCTTGAGAATCACTTCTATTTCTGCACCTCAGGAAGGAACACTGCACAAGAGAAAACGATCCAATGGTCTCAAGATATTTTATTTGAGTAAACATGGTTCCAGGTAAGATGTTCTACATGATATGAGGGGCTTTCAGTAACTGGCAAGGTATTTGTTGTCCCATGGGTCAAGCAGATAACATGAATACTTTTGGAAAAATGTTCTTTAAGAAATTGTTATTGTGCAGATTATTGAAGTACCAAACTTTGAGGACACAAACTTTGCCAGAAAGCATGTGTTTTTTTGTTGCTATAAAGCAACTATGATTACACATGCATTACAGTCTACAGCAATGCATGCAGCTCTGTGAGGCTGTACTTAGATACAGTAGTGTTTTAAGCTAAATGCTAATGTCAGCTAACAGCTCATAATTACAAAATAACCATAATCCATATGTTTAGCAGGTTATGTTTACAATGTTCACCATATTAGTTTAGCATGATATTATGCTAATATTAAAGCTATAGTGCGCAACTATTTTATATTAGTCCGTTACATTTAAGCCATTGCCAAATGAGTTTATACAAAGGTTATTGAGCCGATCAGCTCCACAAAACTCTTTCTCTATTTCTCAGTATGGCTATGTTTACAAAATGGTGTAGGCCAGCGACTTTCGCATGCAGCAGCTTGAGTGATGCGTTTTACTTCACCGTTGAGTAAAGAAAAACAGCAGCGTTCAGCTTTGGAGACGAAGAGGATTGCGTGCAACAAGTGAAGGCATGGCTGAAAACCCAAAGAAGTGCCCCAGAAATGTTTCAGTCACTGATTGCACTGCTAAAAATAGACCTACACGTTCAGCAGAAGGACTACATTCCAAAAAAGAAAGTGACCGACAGCGAAGACAAACACAATTAACCATTGGTGTGGCTTTTCCTAGTTGGAGAGCACTGAAAAAAAGGGAGGGAGATCAGACAGGGATGTCCCCTTACTGCTTTTGAACAGATTAGTAATGGGTTTTGTAACATATTAGGAGTAGGTGTTCGATCACCGAAGGCTTGTGTCATGTGGATGCACTGACAGTGTTGTTGTCATTACTTCCGCACTATAGCTTTAAGTAATTAGCAGTAAACCCAAAGTGGAAGCTGATGTAATTAGTTATGCAGGTCTTTGACCTGATGACGGCGCTACATAAGAAGTTAAAGGTGCTCTAAGTGATGTGACGTGTTTTTTAGGCTACAACATTTTTCGTCACATACAGCAAACTGTCTCCTCACTATCCACTAGCTGCTTGTCCCCTGAACACACTGTAAAAAAACACGGTCTCTGTAGACAGCCCAGGCTCCACAAACGGCAACAAAAACAAACTGTGCCAACCTGCACAACGAACCATAACAAACAGTGTTCCAGCCAATAACCGACAAGAAAAATGTTGTAGCCTAAAAAAATGCATCACATCACTTAGAGCACCTTTAAGGGATCATCAAACTATTGCAATTCATCCTAAGGGAAAATAAATGTCTGAACCAAATTTCATGGCAAAACATCTAAAAGTTGTAACATTTAACTCAAAACCACAAATGTCAGTCTCATGGTGGCACTAGAGGAAAGGTCATGGGTTTACCAAAGTCATTAGGGTTCATTGTCTTGGAACCATGAATATTTGTACCCAATTTTGTGCCAATCTGTTTTGTAACAGCTGAGATATTTTCTCAGGATGAATGAATTGTTGGAACTGATAGTGGCACTAAACAAAAAGTCAGGCAATCCATCCAATAGTTGCTTAGATATTTCAATCTGGACCAAAGTGGTGGACCAACTGACTGACCTGCATTGCCATCACTAGAAGCATGCTGCTAGCTTGGCTAATTACAACCAATCATTAAATAGACACAATATTTGATTTGATTGATTAAAACATACATTATTTAAAGAACTATCCAAGTGCATTAGGTGAATTTAAGCATTACACCTTGTTTTACTGAATAACCTGGAGCCCAACTAAAAACCAGAAAAAATGTGCGTTGGCTGCATTCCTATACGTTTTACATGAAGGACTTCAAAGTGGGTATCAGAGAAAGTGAGAGCTGATAGACAGAGCACTGATAAAGAGAATGGGAAGCAGAAGGCAATTTAACTAAGAACTCACCCTGAAAGAACCTTCAGTCTGTCAATCAGCCGACCCACCGCCTTTAGAGAGCCTCTGCTGGCAACAGTGAAAGTGTAATGCTTAGTGTCCCACTCCAGACCTGTAATGAGATCTCTGGGCAATCTGATTGAATTATTCTGATGGTTTTCAGTAGGTTTGTGCCTCGGGCCCTGACACCCCTCACTGATAAAGCCTGGCTATGAAAGAAAATAAGCTTAAGTGATGGATGAACAAATACAATCTGAGGATGGTCTATTTTTTATAGGATTGTGGGGGGTCCTCAACAAATGGCTAGACCAGTTGGCTTTACCATATTAGGATTAACCTTGCAATGTGTTCTTTTCAACTTCTATTTTCTATATATAGTACATTTCTTTGGATTTATTTAAACAGTGTTACAGTAATATTCTCCATCTCTGCTGCCAGGTGTTCAACCTTTGAACTGCCTTTTATTGTAGGGTCTAACTAGCACTGATAATGAGTCTCTGAAGACCATAGTGAAAGACATAAAAGTTAGTGTTGCTTGATAAACACTGAATAGCAACCATCTGCTGGCTGCCTCTGGATGCTTTTTGGAGACTAAAAATTGTAAGGAGCTTCAAAAATGCAAATGAACAGAGGCTCACAAACAAACTTAATCAACAACTAATAACACAGCTGTTTCTTAAGACTGAGTATGCAAGCCAGAAATAGGCTTTCACCTCTTTAATTGGAGCAAATTAATGATTTAGCCGAACATTATTTGAATCTAGGCACTCATTGTGACTAATCTTTATCAATCTATGCACTGATGAATGTGGAAATGGTAGTATATTAATGAATAGATGAAATACGTAGATGCATATTTAGAAGTGGGATGCATTCCCATGTACAGTCTTGGCATGTCTTCTAGTTTATAATTCCATTTGATCTATGACTAAGGCAATGTGCTGCTTCCTGGCTACTATGTCAGGACCTCTGAGCTAATTTAAAGAGCTGTAAATTAATATTTTTATATTAATAATAGTATATATTATGTTGACAAACAGACTTCTCCCTTCTGCTATGGAAAACAAAAGCAGAATTTATCCATGATTATTGTAGACCTTGTATTTGACAAAATTACAGTTATACTTTAGAAATACAAAGCAAAACAACTATATATTGGGATGTCAGTCAATCAGTGGGCCATTTAGTCTGCACAACACCTACAAGCCATGGAATTTGGTAACAGTATTCATGTTCCCTGGGATGATTCTTGGTAAATTTTCTTGGAATCTTGACCTTGTGTTGAGAACCACCATCATGTCCAATTCTTTCTTATGTTTTGGTGACTGCAGGAAGCTGTATTCTTGCATGCTTTCAAAATCATTATATTAAGGGCAACTTAAATGTTATTGACTCCTTAAATCTTCTACAATCTGTTACAGGCCCTCCTCAAGAGCATGGTCACACACTTGATCTTGTTCTATAATTTCGTCTACCTGTTTTTAACTTTGAAATATGTGATGCATTCTTTTCCGATCACAGGCCTGTTGTTTTTGAAATCTCTCCCCTGTCATGTCGCTAAACTGCGTGCCCTAGCTCGTAGTTGTCGTATGTTTAAACCCTCCACTACTGTACAGTTCGCTGCTGCATTTAAAAATGCTCCTGAAACTTACACAGGTTTTAATACTGAGGAATTAACCACATAATTTCATTCCATCCATCATGGCCCCCTGCTCTGCTGTTTTTAACCAGTTTGAGCTAGTGTCTCTTTCTCTTTTAAAATACAGTAAATTTCTGAAATGAAACCTTCACACTGTCCTACGGATGTTGTGCCATCACTCCTTTTTAAAGAGATTTTTGAGACTATTGGACCGAATATTCAAATAATTTTAAACAGCAGTCTTGCTTCAGGTGTTGTACCGGCAACATTCAAGCATGCAGTAGTTCAACCTTTGATTAAAAAATCCAAGCTGGACACATCAGTCCTCTCAAATTTTAGACCTATTTCTAAACTCCTGTTTCTTGCAAATTTATTTTTAGAAAAAGCTGTTACTACACAATTGCAGTTTTTTTTAGACACACATCACATTTTGGAGGTGTTCCAGTCTGGTTTTAAAGCCCTTCACAGCACTGAGTCTGCACTTTTAAGGGTTTTTATTAGCCTGGGGATTCTGCTATTCTTATGCTTTTTGATCTCTCAGCGACTTTTGATACAGTAGACCATAATATCCGGATCGCTCACCTGGGGCACTGTGTTGGCATTAAAGGCACTGCTCTTGAATGGTTCAGCTCTTACTTGTCTGACAGATGATTTTCTGTCAGCCTTGGTGACTCTGCATTCTCCTCAGTGCCTCTCCCTTGTGGAGTTCCTCAGGGTTCTATTCTCGGGCCAATCCTCTTTTTCATTTATATGCTTCCCCTAGGGTCCATCCTCAAAAAGTATGGCATATTATTCTATATGTACGCTGACGACACTCAAATCTACCTGCCTTTGAAAAGGAAGTTGCAAACTCCTTAAAGCCATTGTTGAAATGTCTCAAGGACATTAAAGCTTGGATGGCATTACATTTCTTAAGCTTTAATAAAAGCAAAACTGAAGTCCAGATTTTTTAACCAGTTGGTGCCTGAAATGCCCATCATATGGACCTGTGTTCCCTGGGACCATATATGAGGTCTACTGTGAAAAATGTCCATCCATCCATCTATCTTCGTCCGCTTATCCGGTATCGGGTCGTGGGGGGAGCAGCTCCAGCAGGGAAACTTCCCTTTCCCGAGCAACATCAACCAGCTCCGACTGGGTGATCCTGAGGCGTTCCCAGGCCATGTTGGAGATATAATCCCTCCACCTAGTCCTGGGTCTTCCCCGAGGCCTCCTCCCAGCTGGACGTGCCTGGAACACCTCCCTAGGGGGCATCCTTACCAGATGCCCGAACCACCTCAACTGGCTCCTTTCGACGCGAAGGAGCAGCGGCTCTACTCCGAGCTCCTCACGGATGACTGAGCTTCTCACCCTATCTCTAAGGGAGACGCCAGCCACCCTCCTGAGGAAACCCATTTTGGCCGCTTGTACCCTGGATCTCGTTCTTTCGGTCATGACCCAGCCTTCATGACCATAGGTGAAGGTAGGAACGAAAACTGACCGGTAGATCGAGAGCTTTGCCTTCTGGCTCAGCTCTCTTTTCGTCTGGCGGTGCGATAAATTGAATGTAATACCGCACCCGCTGCGCCAATTCTCCGACCAATCTCCCGCTCCATTGTCCCCTCACAAAACAAAAAACAAAACCCCAAGGTACTTGAACTCCTTCATTTGGGGTAAGGACTCATTCCCTACCTGGAGTAGGCACTCCATCGGTTTCCTGCTGAGAACCATGGCCTCAGATTTAGAGGTGCTGATCCTCATCCCAACTGCTTCACACTCGGCTGCAAACCGATCTAGTGAGTGCTGAAGGTCACAGGCCGATGATGCCATCAGGACCACATCATCTGCAAAGAGCAGCAATGAGATCCCCAGCCCACCAAACTGCAACCCCTCTCCACACCGACTACGCCTTGATATCCTGTCCATAAATGTTACAAACAGGATTGGTGACAAAGCGCAGCCCTGGCGGAGGCCAACCCTCACCTGAAACGAGTATGACTTACTGCCGAGAACCCGGACACAGCTCTCGATTTGGTTGTACAGAGATTGGATGGCCCTGAGAAGAGACCCCCTCACCCCATACTCCCGCAGCACCTCCCACAGTATCTCCCGGGTATCATACGCCTTTTCCAGATCCACAAAACACATGTAGACCGGTTGGGCATACTCCCAGGCTCCCTCCAGGATCTTTGCGAGAGTAAAGATCTGGTCCGTTGTTCCACGACCAGGACGGAATCCACATTGTTTCTCCTCAACCCGATGTTTGACTATCGGCCAAACCCTCCTTTCCAGCACCTTGGAGTAGACTTTACCAGGGAGGCTGAGAAGTGTGATACCCCTGTAATTGGCACACACCCTCTGGTCCCCCTTTTTAAAAAGGGGAACAACCACCCCGGTCTGCCACTCCTTTGGCACCGTCCCAGACTTCCACGGAATGTTGAAGAGGCGTGTCAACCAGGACAGCCCCTCCACACCCAGAGCCTTGAGCATTTCTGGACGGATCTCATCAATCCCTGGGTCTTTGCCACTGTGCAGTTGTTTGACTACATCAGTGGGAAATTGACAATGATCCCCCATCATCCTCCAGCTCTGCCTCTAACATAGAGGGCGTATTAGTCGGATTCAGGAGTTCCTCAAAGTGCTCCTTCCACCGCCCTATTACCTCCTCAGTTGAGGTCAACAGTGTCCCATCCTTACTGTACACAGCTTGGATGGTTCCCCGCTTCTCCCTCCTGAGGTGGCGAACAGTTTTCCAGAAGCACCATGGTGCCGACCGAAAGTCCTTCTCCATGTCTTCTCCAAACTTCTCCCACACCCGCTGCTTTGCCTCTTTCACGGCAGAGGCTGCAGCCCTTCGGGCCCTTCGGTACCCTGCAACCGCCTCCAGAGTCCTCTGGGATAACATATCCCGGAAAGACTCCTTCTTCAGTCGGACGGCTTCCCTGACCACCGTTGTCCACCACGGTGTTCGTGGGTTACCGCCCCTTGAGGCACCTAAGACCCTAAGACCACAGCTCCTCGCCGCAGCTTCAGCAAGGGAAACGTTGAACATTGTCCACTCGGGTTCAATGCCCCCAGCCTCCACAGGGATGCACGAAAAGCTCCGCCGGAGGTGTGAGTTTAAAGTCTGTCGGACAGGGGCCTCCTCCAGACGTTCCCAATTTACCCGCACTACCCGTTTGGGCTTACCAGGTCTGTCCAGAGTCTTCCCCCACCCCCTGACCCAACTCACCACCAGATGGTGATCAGTTGACAGCTCCGCCCCTCTCTTCACCCGAGTGTCCAAAACATACGGCCTCAGATCAGATGAAACGATTATAAAATCAATCATTGACCTTTGGCCTAGGGTGCTCTGGTACCTAGTACACTTATGAGCATCCCTATGTTCGAACATGGTGTTTGTTATAGACAATCCATGACTAGCACAGAAGTCCAACAACAAACAACCACTCTGGTTTAGATCAGGGAGGCCGTTCCTCCCAATCACGCCTCTCCATGTGTCTCCATCATTGCCCACATGCGCGTTGAAGTCCCCCAGCAGAACAGTGGAGTCCACCAATGGAGCCCCATGCAGGACTCCAGTCAACTCCTGTTTGGTGCATATGCACAAACAACAGTCAGAGTTTTCCCTCCCACAACCCGCAGGTGTAGGGAGGCGACCCTCTCGTCCACCGGGGTAAACTCCAACGTAGCGGCGCTCAGCCGGGGGCTTGTGAGTATCCCCACACCCGCCCGGCACCTCACACCCTGGGCAACTCCGGAGAAGAAAAGAGTCCAACCCCTATCCAGGAGTATAGTGTTCCAGAACCGAGACTATGCGTAGAGGTAAGCCCCACCAGATCTAACCGGTAGCGCTCCACCTCCCGCACCAGTTCCGGCTCCTTCCCCCACAGAGAGGTGACGTTCCACGACCCCAGAGCCAGCGTCTGCTGCCCGGGTCTGGTCCGTCGAGGCCCCTGACCTTCACTGCCACCCGACCCCAGAGGTTCCTCCCACAGGTGGTGGGCCCATGGGCTGGAGAGATGGGAGCCACGTAGCTTTTTCGGGCTGTGCCCGGCCGGGCTCCGTGGCAAACCCGGCCACCAGGCGCTCGCCTACGAGCCCGCCATCTGGGCCTGGCTCCAGACGGGGGCCCCTTGCTTCCTCCGGGTAGAGTCACTCCATCTCTACCTCGTTTATTCATTGGGGTTTTTGAACCATTCTTTGTCTGGCCCCTCACCTGAGACCACTTTGCCTTGGGAGACCCTACCAGGAGCACACAGCTCCAGACAACACAGCCCTCAGGTTCACAGAGACACACAAACCTCTCCACCACGATAAGGTGATGGTTCATGGAGAGGTGTGAAAAATGTGGGTGTGATGAATGAATACTGATTTTAAATTGGACAAGCAGATCAACTCTGCAATAAAATCAAGGTTTGTCCAACTGAGGCTCTTATCTAAGGTCAAGCCCTTTTTATTGTTTAGTAATTTTGAAAGTGTTATACATGCTTTTATTTCGACCAGGCTTGACTACTGTAATGCCCTTTATGTTGGTGTAAACCAGGCCTCTATATAATGCTTGCAGTTTGTCCTGAATGCTGCAGCTCATCTTTTGACAGGAACACGTAGGCGAGAGCACATCTCCCACGTTCTGGCCTTCCTTCACTGGCTCCATGTATGTTTCAGAATTGATTTCAAGATACTATTGTTTATTTACAAAGCACTTACTGGGCTAGCTCCAACCTATCTCTCTGACCTATTGCATCCATACGTCCCCCCGAGGTCACTCAGGTCAGCTGACCAGTTGCTCCTTGTGGACCCAAGATCAAGGCTGAAGAACAGGGGAGACCGCACCTTTGCAGTAGTAGACCCTAAACTCTGGAATAAGTTGCCTCTACATATTAGGCTAGCCCCTACACTACCTGTTTTCAAATCCCGTTTTAAAACATATTTTTATTTCCAGGCTTTTAACACATTAGAATAGTTGCCTTTTTATATTATTATCATTTTGCTGTTAAACTGTAGTCTTTTTGTTGTTTTTGTGTTCATTGTGTTATTTCTATGTTTTTTTCTGATTGTACAGCACTTGTTTTTACATGCACTTTATAAATAAATTTGGATTGGATTTGGAGGCAATCTGATCTTACTGTCAGTAGCCATGTTTCCATTCAATTGTCAAAGTGAATTATAAGCAAACTTTGGAAATTTAAAAACAAATGGAAATATATATATATATATATATATATATATATATATATATATATATATATATATATATATATATATATATATATATATATATATATATATAACCATTACATTATAGGCTATGCATGACTGTAATCCGACAGTAAACAGAGTAGAAGAAGTAGAGGTTGCTAACCGGAAAGAAAACAAGTTGCCTTGGCCATCTAACCCATCTACGAGAGAAAAATGGAGAGAGGTCTTTAGTGCCCACATGCCGTTGACATTTTAGATTTCTTTTTTTAATTACATGTTTCAACATTGCAATGGATTGCCATGCATTTTGGTTCAGACATTAATCGCTCCCAGAGGATGAATTGTGATTGACATTTGTGCTTCAAAGGGAAATATCAGTGGATCAACATCCAATGTAGTGCAGACATTCATGACCTTCGTAACCTTTGGTGAACCCGAGTTTTCTTGCCGCCTTTAATTAGATATATACTATATTATAATAAAAATATCCACTTGTTGAATATTTTGTTTTTCTTAACAATAAGCATAGCAGCCTCACAGAAACCCTAGCAGGTCTGTAGACTCTTGTTTATCTTAGTAAGGGAAAGTTATTTATTTGACACATTTTCATGAGCACATTCATGATCCCCACATGATGTGAAGTCACTGCTTTTGAGTCTTAGATTTTTCAAGGCTGGGAGCAATGCATGTCAAATTTATACAATTTCTCCATTTCTCCAAGTGGATCACATCACTCCAGTACTGAAGTCTCTACACTGGCTTCCAGTGCCTCAAAGAATTGATTTCAAAATACTTTTACTGGTTTATAAATCACTAAACGGTTTAGGGCCAAAATACGTTTCTAATCTGCTACTACATTATGACCCACCTAGACCTCTCAGGTCGTCTGGGACAGGTCTACTTGTTGTCCCCAGAGTCAGAACTAAACAGGTGGAAGCAGCATTCAGTTTTTATGCTCCACATATTTGGAACAAACTCCCAGAAACCTGTAGGTCCGCTGCAACTCTGTTCTTTTAAATCTAAGCTAAAGACCTATCTTTTTGATGTTTCTTTTCTTTAAATAATCTATTTTTTTTACTTTAATTTCTTATACTGCACTGTAACTGTTATTCTTATACTGCACTATCAATTTTATTCTTGTCTTTTAATGTTTTTAATTTGTTTATTATTGTTTTTTAATTGTTTTCTAACTGCTCTTTAATGTTTTATGTAAAGCACTTTGAATTGCCCTGTTGCTGAAATGTGCTATACAAATAAAGCTGCCTTGCCTTGCCATTGTATTTGGTTAGCTGGAAAATTCTCAGAGGCAGATATATGAGAACCCCAAAACAAACTTTGGGCATTATACCACTAATGGTAAGTGAGGAAAAATGTTTTATGTTTTTAATTTGGGAGAACTGACCCTTTACGATCACCACAATATAGTAAACATTGGCTAAATAAACAACATGAACTTATTAACTTGTTATAACCTTTGAATTTTGAACTTGACATCAATTATTTTATCCATTACTGAGTAATTACTACAGCATGACATGTTGGATCACCCAGTCTATCTCCATTGATTGCCTTTCTATATGCTACCCTTTATAAAAGAGTGAATGTGTGAGCAATTCCATTCACCTTCAACATCAGTAGCTCCATTTCAAACTCCTTTGGATTTGGTTTCAGTCAGAGAAACTTCAGAGGCACAAATCCGGTGTTTGATCATATGCAGCCAGGGAGCGTTACTTTGGTGATAATGGGATTGGATCGTGGGATTGGACATATTCCGAAAAGAATAAATTTCATTCAAGGATTGGTAGCTGTAATATCTGTGCATTCATCCTTTACCTGCGATGCTGGAATTGATTAGTTGTTATGAAGTTTCAAAAGAGCAAACCTCCATTTTGGCGGAGGATTTAGACTTTTTCACGCGGTTATCAGTCGCTAACGAGCAAACTGGAGACTGTAATTGCTTTCCAAATTGCTTCTTTGAGCAGTGGCTGACCCAATTAGTTTTGGGATTGTGTTTGTTACAGTATCACTGTCTAACCATTGCGACTCATCTGTATGAATATTTCAAACTCACATTGGCAGTCAATTACATTTGTATTTGTAACGTGTCAGCCAGCATGATTAGTTAATTATGTTTGCACTTTCTAACGATGGCACTGCCAAGTGTCTCTCAGCTGATTCTCCAGCTCTCAAGTTGCACTTCTGGCACACACACACACACACACACACACACACACACACACACACACACACCTTTGGTTTTTCCAATGTTTAGGCATGGAGGGGAAATCGATAGTAAAAATGATTTACATGTGGACTGTGGCTTACTACACAATGTCAACAATCGTAGAGGATTATCAGTCAGAATGAAAAACCAAATGAAAGGAAAAGAACAGTATATTTACAAAGAGATGGATGCTGGTGGATAAAGCACAACAAAACTGTCTGTCAATAAGGATAACAAGGAGTATGATATCAAATATTAAGATCATAATAAAGGTGAGCTACAGGTAAATAAGAGTATAACATAAGAGTATGTGTTCTATGCCTTTCCCTATTTTAAAATAAATGTGCTTTGATGGAAATATTTCTCTATTTGTAATGATAACCTTGTAGCCTACATTAAGTTTTTTAAACAGCATTAATAATGAATAAAACTACCTAGGGGGTAAAGTTGTTAAAAACTATTATTATCCTTTATATAACATAGAGAGAGAGAATTTTTGGTCATTTGGTAATCAGAGTTGGATGTACAGTTCATGGTACACTGTTGCAGTTGAAGGAATAGTTAGACATTTTGGGAAATTCGCTTTCTTTCTGTGTGATTCCACACCTGTTAAAGCTGGAAACCAGAAGGGTACCACATAGTATTAATCTGACTATTTTAGATTTATTTTGTGGCTGGATCATTTTAAGACAAAAGCATGTTCTTATACACTAACAAACTCAACTATGACTATTACAAATAATATGACAGATTGAGCTGATGATGATGTGGTGCCTCTGTTGGATTAAAGAAAAAAAATATTGGTATATTGGTCACAATTAGAACTATAAGCCTCTGGCCTTCATAGTTTTGGAAGTTTCATTGATACGCAAACTGACCCGCATAAGCAATAATCATCAGTCCCTCAGTGTGCAGGCAGTCATGTTCCAATTATGTTAACAGTGTTAAACAGTGGTAGCTGATGAAAAGATAGAGACCTCACTACATGAGTTGGAAATGAAAGGTTTCTAATCAGCAGCCAATACTCTCTCAGTTAGTTTTTAGAATTTAGTCAGATAATTCTTGCATTTAATATATATATTGCATATATATAATCATTGAGGAAAAGGAAGAGTTTCTATACTCTTTGACATGAACATTTTAATCCTTGTGTTGACTTCGGGTCACATTGACCTGTTTTCAATTTTTGTTTTATATCAGAAAATGTGGGACGTAGAAATAAACGTTGGAAAAAAGCAAAAAAAAACGTCAAAAAGGCGTCAAAAAGGCGTCAAAAAGGCGTCTAAAAGGCGTCAAAACGTCGAAAAAAAACGTCTTTTTTTCAAGGTTGATGGGAAGACAACACAAGGGATAAGTTAGTTAAGGCAAAAATACATGAATAAAATAAAAATAAATTTGTAAAAAAATAACTGTAATATAACATAACAATAATAATTGTTATTTATACTATTCTACTATGACTATTCCAAATAATATGACAGATTGTGCTGGTGATGATGTGGTGCCTCTGTTGGATTAAAGTAAAAAAAATATTGGTATATTGGTCAATTCCTTTGTGTGTATATATATATATATATATATATATATATACACACAAAGGCATTGGTGTTTTCATATTGTTATTTTTTGACAAATTTATTTATAAATTAAAAACACATCATTGAACACCACTATTGCACTGTTGACATGTTCCAACATTATGTTGATCATGGGCAATGCAGTTCTTGTGTCATAAGTACTTGCAAGTGCACCAAATGTATATTAATTTGTGTCTGCAAATAGTAACCCCAAAATGTCTCCTATGTCCGTAATGTTTGCTAAAATCTAGTGTCCAGCTGTTTGAAAATTATTTAGCCTTTCTAAAAAACAAAACTGTATACATAATCTGTGACCCCCTTTAAAGATTAACATCTTCAGTGGGAACAAATGGGCTTTGTTATAAAGTTATACATTATTTAGTGACGGACTCAAACATTTTTGATTGTGGTCTTTTCATGGGATGTGTCGATATTTAAATACATCTACTTTATTTTTTACAGCTTATATGTCAAACTATATCATCACCAGTGTGCAATGAAGCTATTTGAAGTGGTTAAAATTGACAGAAATGAGCTTATCAAAGTCTGAGTATTCAGTATAATCAAGCGAGGTTTGCTGAAGCTGCTTGCAAATCTTTTCAAATGAGTCCCATGGCTGGTGTATTCAGGTGCATGGTGCTCTTGGATAACACAAACATGGGAGTGTAGAGCCTGCTGCAACACTTGGCTGACTCCATGCTAACTTATTGCTACGTCAACAAGAAACCAAGCAAGACAGTGGCCGCCACACAGTTTGACTGACAACATAAGAGCTGCAGGACAGAGACATGAAAAACTTGAATCTAGCATGTTAACCATTGATATTTTTTTGATGCAAGAGTGGTTACATTATATTACAGGCATAACCGTTTCTCTAATGGATATGTGACATCTTTAAAATTAACATTTAATTTAACTACACAATGATGTTTTCAAACCTCTGTTTCTGGACAGATGAGACCTAAGACCATCAGGATGACACTGGGAACAGTTGATCCCTGCAGAACCGGCTTGGAGCTGACCCAGATGAGACGCTCCACTGTAATCAGGCCCTGGAGGTAATCTAGGCAGGACATTATCTCCTTCGCTGCTTCTCTGCAGCATCTGGACGACTCTGCCACCTGCTCAGGATGGCCTCACACCTCTCCTCTGCCTCGTTTTCCCATTGTTTGTTTTCCTTTTCGACCTGATTTGCTAAACATTAAATTTAGCCATGTCAGATGTGTTCTCAAGAATCATGGATCAATTTTGTAGATTATTTTTGTGGCATTTTCTTCATCCCACGTACCAGGTGCCATTTCTTGGATCACATATATATAATTTTTTGCAAGATCTTTTTGCTTTGACATTGTTTAGGTGATTTATCAGTGTCATTGTAGATTCAGTGATTTATTAAAGGCCATTGCAGAATATTGTAAGCAAGTACATGTATGTTTTACTTCAATAATTACATGCTGTTTCAGCAACACACACATGAAAACAGGCCTTTGCCTCGATAAGGAATTAAAAAAATGAGTGATTTCAATTACTTTTATAGGCTTAACTGCAAAAAACAACAGACTATGATGAATAACAAACAAATAACTGCTCAGAATGATGTTTAAAAGAAAAACTTCTGAGTTTTTCAGGAAAAAAAATATAATGAACCAACAACAAAAAGACAACATCATACGATCTAGAGTATAGAGTGTAACAATGTCTGATCTTGACAATTTGATCACTCCAAGGACCTGACTTACAGTTTAATAACAATAATACTTTGTTTAACTCTTCTGTAGAGTTGTTTCATCAATCGAGTGTTCTGCCAAAGCATACTTTTTAACACCCAGATTAGCAGATCGGTCTATTGATGCACGATACTGACAGCGAAGTTAAAGGCTATAGCTAATTAGCATAATTGGTCATGTCAGTGAAGTAATCAATGTATTCTTCTAAATCAATCCTTGTTTGTCTGATGCTAATTCAAGCTAACAGTTTCTAATCTGTTTGTTTTGTGACCAAACAGTCACCTTGTACTGTAATTTTTTGCAAATGTTCAGGTTGTTAAAATAATAAAACTATATAAACCTACTATATATATAAACAAATGACTGCAGTGATTGTTTTCAATGTTTTAAGTCTTGAAAACAATGTCACTGTCATTTGATATTTCCCCCTACCTGATGCCTTTGTTTGAAAACAAATTGCAGTTGTGACAGAGTGTTGAGTTTTATTTTTTAAATAAATGATTGAAAATCATTATTTCAGAGTATTAACTTTGTATAAAATAAACACCATGTTTAAACATACAACATAGCTCAATACCAGCAGGATTGGATGAGGTTATGAGTGTAAGTTCCCTCGAACACCTGACCCATAGGAGCGTTTAATAAATTAGCTCCCTTAGCAACATGTTCTCACTCTCATCGTGTCAAAAAGTGACGCTTGGTCAGGTGCCTTTGGCGTTTTTTATTGATGCAAAAAGTCTCCTTTAGCGTCACTTTTTGACGCTCTAGGTCAAGATGTACGTTTAACTGACATGCGTCACAAGAACGGGACAGTTAGGTTTAGGAAAAGATCGTGGTTGGGGTTACAAAATGTATGTTTCAGTGATATGCGGGACAAGAACAGGACACAAACCCAGGTCTCCCTGGGTGAAAGTCATGCGTTGTTTGACCCATCCACCACCCCCACCAACCTCCTTAAGCGGATTTTGGGTATTTCATACTTCTCGCTACCATTGTCTCTCTTAATACTACGTAAACACGTTAACATTGTGAAACTGCCACAGGTTGGTTTAGGCACAAAAACAATTTAGTTAAGTTCATGGTTTGAATTGAAATTATGGACTTTTTGCTTTGCTTTTGGTTTCACACGATGTAGAACCCTATGTAGTTCCGTTTGTAAAGTTAAATAAAACTAGACATTTACTTTTATTTTTAAACGGGACACAAACCCCACTCTCCTGGTTGAAAGTGCTGTGTTTGTTCAGGCTGTTCTCATGAACCAATCGTACATATAGCTATGAAAAGTAATGCACTGTAATTGTTATGTATTCATGTATTTATTGCTTTATGCACCACATTGACTACTACTGTATAGGACCGCTCTGGTCCGAGTTTAAAGCAATATTCTACAGTAATGCTAGCAGCTGCTAATGTCAGCATGCTGACATGTTCACAATGGCAATGTTGACATGCTGATGTTTAGCAGTAAACTCAGTGCTGTCTATTACATGTCATTTAGCTGACGCTTTTATCCAAAGCAACTTACAATTGCTATGTATGTCAGAGGTCGCACGCCTCTGGAGCAGCTAGGGGTTAAGTGTCTTGCTCAGGGACACATTGGTTGATGTATCACAGTGGGAATTGAACCTGGGTCTCCTACACCGAAGGTATGTGTCACTATCCACAGCGCCATCACCACCCTAGCTGTAGTAGCTGTGGCCCTATAAAACCCTGAATGTACTACTCTACTTTAAACTAACAATTAGCTCCAGTTTCATAACATTGCACCCTTCAGTTGAACAGTCATTTGTTGGCTCTAGCCATCTTGGATAAATATGACGTAAACATATTTGCCAATTTATAAATAAATGAGACATTTTAGAGAAAGCCAAGCAACGACATGTTGCTGCCGTGTCACTACTGCTTCTGCTGAACACCGTGTGCACTTGCAGTCTGTCGGCTGACACAACGTCAACATGTACGCAGACAGGGAGCAGTCACTGTCAGCCCCGAAATCTGTCAAAACAACAACCATCTTCAAAACAAGTCAGTCATACTTACGGATAACTTCGGAAAAGAATAAACAGCCATGATTGTTAGTTCCTGAAATATGTATAGCCGTGCAGCTCAAGCAGTGAGTTCTGCAGTGCTTCCTGACAGATCCTTACTATTTCCACATCTGTCAACACTACAGAGTGTGAAAAGAGACTGCTGCTGTCATCCGCATCAATGCCAGCCCGCTCTCCCGTGAGACCCAATGCAAGCCTTTCACACTAATAAAGATTTTCCGAGGGCAAATATGATAAACCGAGGATGCAGGTACAGTACACGGGAAAATGCTTGCGCACTCCGAGTGAGACAAATCATTTGCAGGGGATGCTGCTGTAATACACTGTGAAATTGATTCCATGAAGTGAATCATGATCTAATCTTGTCTACCAAAACAAGGTGGCTTGTTCCACAGATAAAACACCTAGACAGGAACAAACCCCAAAATGTGCCATCCCTTTTCTGCTACTGTTACAAATCTTTTTTTAAGATATCAAGGAAAACCAGTCTGAAAGAGTTACCTGCAATGTTTTTAAATGACCAAAGTTTGACAGTTTTTTTTCTCCAGATGTATAATGGCGCAATCATTACAAAAATCTCTTTTGAAATTTGAACATAACTGTTCTTTGTTAGTTTTTGAGTGATTTATGAGTCACAACCCTTCAATAAGTCATTAAAGTCGTGGTTTTTTTATTAAGAGCTGGTTGTAATCACAACATGCTGTTTATTTTTTGAATAGCACCGACTGAATGACTAAAGCTTGCATCATGAATGTCTAATCAAAATCAGTCAGTGACATGCCCGTAGAGTATTTTCTCCTCCTGAGCTGTGATCACACAAGTGACTGCACTCAAAAATGTAAAAGAAATAAGACAACTCACTGTGAGCCATTTCAAGGAGTATTTGAGAGTCCAAATATACAGCGATAAACAATCTTTTGATAGTTTGTGGACTTGAAACTTCACATCAGTTCAGGGGAAACATTCATCACTATTACATGAGACCCGGCTGACCCAGCTGTCAGGAGGCGATGACGTTTGACTGATCTCTGTGCACTGTTGGCTCTGCTGCCTGTGTTTATCCAGCTGTTCAATAGCCTCATAGTTCTTCATTTGTCATATTGGGACAGGGGGAAAGGGGTGTTGGTGTTGGGTTTGGACTCAGGTCAGTTAGGTCGATGTGCCCACGAGCCTATACCTGCTGCCTAACTAAATAAATTCAGGGAAGGTAATGGAGAAGTCTTTTTGTTTTTACAACCTGGATCTTTACTTATTTTTCAGCTCCTACTACGTGAGATCCATCTCTGTGCGCAACATAGAGTTTTTCCTGCATGCCTTTACGACATGTAATGTTAAATTTCCTTCTAAGGTATTGAAATTTGGTATTGAATGATTTTTTCAATACTCGATACTAAGGACGCAATTCAGTCGCCCTGTGCCTAAAAATTTTCCCTGGGAAATTCGGAAATAGAGGTCTTGCTGATATCTGAGACCCAATCTGAGTTTGGTTTGTTTCAAATGACCATATGTTTGGTCTATTCTTTGCTTCATTCATCACTGGCCAAATTGGCTAGTAACTTTACAATGTTACCCGCCAAAGTTCATTTTTACCTGCATTGGGTGTCAATTTAAAGCCCTGGTCGCAATCGTCACAGGCAGAAAGAATAGTTTTTTTGAGGTGAAGTTGGGGGTAGGAAATATGAAGTACAGGAAAAAAATGTATTACTTTGTTGGTTAATTGATATCCAATAATGCTACTGCCAGTGTGCTGCCCTGTCTGTTTGGGTTTACCACAGTTTGAACAGGCTTATCTCACAGAAATATGTAAAATTACCACAACGTCTTAACACCGCAGTACGTGGTGGCAGCATGTAAAGTGTTAAAATGACTCGGAACGGCAACAGAGGCCAATGGAAAGTCAATTATGATTTTTTGTCGTGGTGGACCTGGTTCAACACAGCCCTGTCTCAAAGTCTGTGAAGGACATGTAAACAAAACTCCAATTTCACCATACTGATTTGGAAGAGAAAACAAGTGAATAGGTGTTATCATAAAAATCATGTGTTACACTAGCTTGTGATTATATTTTGTGTAATTTCATTTTGTTTAATGAGTAGTTGGTGTGGAAATGTGAAAAAACTCAGTTAATTTACAGTTTTGCATTAGACATCACATCAGTGATAGAGACTGTTCCTTAATGTATAAATCAAAATGAATAAAACTGTCAATGTTTCAGCGAGGGCTCTCTGACAACAATGGCTCATTTCAACAGAATATTAGACATTGAGACAAACTGTTCCACATAATTGGCACTAAAAAGCCCTCCAGACAGCCCTATTCTTCAGATATGGGTTTAATTGTCCAGAATATGATTGCTTTGTGAAAGATCCCCTCACTTATCAAATTAAGGGCTTTGAAAAGTGGGACAGTGGAGTACTTAGTGCTTATTAAAGTGGAATGGGTCATGCCAAAGGTAAGCTGTTTATCTCTGGAAGGAGAGCATAGCGCAGAGGAGGAACAAAATAAAAATACTTTTTTCCTCCGCAATCCAACCTCTCATTAAGATATGATTGGAGAGACGAAGAGTGCCATTATAATACAAAATGGGAGGTTGATGCCAAAATAATTTTAAATGTCTGTGTCAAGGAGAAACAGGTACAGGGCTAGTCATAAACACAAAAACACACAGAGATACATGGAATTGGTTAGACCCATGCACATTTTTTTTTGCACAAACTGTCCATACTTCCTCATGTTTTATTCATAACAGTAAAGGTAGTGCATGGTCACATATGAGCTATCACATTTCTCAGTGCTCATTTATAGCCCTCCTGTGTGAGCCTGGCTGGGCCCAGATAACAGTGAAACCGCCTGGAGGGCAAACACAACACCCCAAAGAGTAATACAGGCCATCATAACACCCAGCAAGAAACATGGTAATGCAGGTTAATTCAAAACTCTTATCAAAATGCCATGCACCTTTCAACACGGTGAGTGAGTGGTGTGGACTGGCTGCCAACTCGACTGATAACGGCCGAGGCATCTCAGGTCCAAGTGTGTTGGTTTTAGCAATACTGGTAAGAAAAAATCAAGATATTTGTGCCTTTTAGTGCACTGATTTTCAATAAAAATGACCGGAACCTGAGGTTGTTATTCTTAAAAATATTACCCCATTGCCTCTTGATCTTGTAGTTTAAATGACTGGTCTTAACCCAGGCCATAACTTTTGCCTACATTATGCTTAAGGGCCCTATTTTAACGATCTGAAACACAAGTACATTATGTTGAAAATATCACAGATTCATGTCCCCCAGGTATTGATCCTGATAGCACTATACAAGTGGATGATTCTGAAAATGTTTTCTGCAGGATAACAAGTAGTACTATTATTATTCCAGTAACGTGTAGTACTAGTGCTATTCCAGTAACATGTAGTACTAGTGCTATTCAAATTATAATCAACAATAGACCACACAAAGTGGTGAATAGAGGGGCAATACTTAACAACCTAATTGGAATTAAAACTACCACTGCAATGATAGAAAAGGATAGGAAAATTAGATATGGATTAGTGAATGTCAGATCTCTGTCTTCTAAAGCAGTACTAGTAAATTAATTGATATCTGATAATCAAATTGATTTATTCTGTCTTACTGAAACCTGGCTGGGCCATGAAGAATATGTTAGTCTAAATGAAGCGACTCCTCCCAGTCATATTAATACTCAAATTCCTAGAGGCTCAGGCCGAGGAGGGGGAGTTGCAGCCATATTTGATTCAAGCCTGTTAATTAACCCTAAACCCAAACTAAATTATAACTCTTTTGAAAGTCTTGTTCTTAATCTTCAACATCCAACACGGAAATCAGTACAGCCAATTATATTTGTTGTTGTCTACCGACCTCTAGGTCCGTATTCTGAATTTTTATCTGAATTCTCAGAGTTTTTATCATGTGTAGTACTTAAATCAGACAAAGTACTTATTGTTGGTGATTTTAATATCCATGTGGACGTTGACAGCAATAGAAAGAGTGTGCATGAGGCCACGCACTGTTTTAACCACACCCTCGATCTCGTGCTGGCATATGGTATCAAATTTGAAGATGTATTAGTATTCCCGCAAAATCCTTTATTATCAAACCACTTCTTAATTACTTTCGAATTCTTCATACCCGATTATATGACATTAGAAAAAAGCTTCTATACTAGATGCCTATCTGACAGTGCTATAGCTAAATTTAAGGAAGACATTCCAACAGCACTAAACTCATTACCTTGTTTTAATACAACAGAGGACCTGTATGTAAACTTTAGTCCCTCTCAAATCGACAATTGTGTAGATGGTGTTACGGCCTGCCTACGGACTACTTTACTCTGTTGCTCCACTAAAAAAGAAGAAGATGAAGCAAAGGAAACTAGCACCTTGGTATAACTCCCAAACTCGTAAATTAAAGCAAAACTCGCGAAAACTTCAAAGTAAATGGCGCTCCATCAAAATGGAAGAGTCTCGTTTGGACTGGCCAGACAGTTTGAAAACCTATAGGAAGGCCCTCAGACATGCCAGATCAGACTATTACTCATCATTAATAGAAGAAAACAAGAACAACCCAAGGTTTCTTTTCAGCACTGTAGCCAGGCTGACAGATAGTCACAGCTCTACTGAGCCATCTATTCCTCTAGCTCTGAGTAGTGATGACTTCATGAGCTTCTTTAATGATAAAATTACAACAATTAGAGATAAAATTCATCACCTTTTGCCCTCAACTTCTAATGGTTCACCTTTCAACGCAGGACTGCTAGAAAGAACGACTAGACCTGACATTTATTTAGACTGTTTTTATCCTATAGACCTTCAACAACTAATGGTAAAGGTGTCTTCAGCAAAGCCATCTACCTGTCTCTTAGACCCCATCCCAACGAGATTACTCAAAGAAGCACTACTCGTGGTTAACACCTCTCTACTAGATATGATCAATATGTCTCTATTAACAGGTTATGTACCGCAGTCATTTAAAGTAGCATGATAAGACCTCTTCTGAAAAAACCCACCCGCGATCCTGAGGTCTTAGCAAACTATAGACCTATATCTAACCTTCCCTTTCTCTCTAAGATCCTTGAGAAAGTAGTTGCTAATCAATTATGTGATTTTCTCCATAGCAACAGCTTATTTGAAGACTTTCAATCAGGATTTAGAAAGCATCATAGCACAGAGACGGCACTGGTGAAAATTACTAATGACGTTCTAACTGCTGCAGACAAAGGACTTGTCTCCATACTTGTTTTATTAGATCTTAGTGCTGCATTTGACACTATTGACCATACAATCCTGTTACAGAGATTAGAACACTTAGTCGGAATTAAAGGAATTGCACTAAGCTGGTTTAAGTCTTATTTTTCTGATCGATCTCAATTTGTTAATGTTAATGATAAATCCTCTAAGTACGCGAGGGTTATGCATGCCGTTCTACAGGGCTCGGTGCTTGGACCAGTTTTGTTCTCCTTGTATATGCTTCCTCTTGGTAATATCATTAGGAAACACTCAATTAACTATCACTGCTATGCGGACGACACCCAATTATACTTGTCAATCAAACCAGACGAAACAAGTCAGTTAGCTAAACTTCAAGCATGTATTAAAGATATAAAATCCTGGATGACCTATAATTTTCTGATATTAAACTGTAACAAAACTGAAGTTATTGTGCTGGGTCCTAAACACCTCCGAACTTCATTATCTACAGATATAGCTACTCTTGATGGTGTTGTCCTGGCCTCCAGCACTACTGTCAGAAATCTAGGAGTTATTTTTGATCAGGATATATCCTTTAACGCCCATCTAAAACAATCATTGAACAGCCTTTTTTCATCTTCGTTATATTGCCAAAATTAGGAATATCCTGTCTCAAAACGATGCTGAAAAACTAGTCCATGCATTCGTTACTTCCAGGCTGGACTATTGTAACTCCCTACTGTCAGGTTGCTCAAATAAGTCCCTTAAGACTCTCCAGCTGATCCAGAATGCTGCAGCACGTGTTCTGACGAGAACTAAGAAAAGAGATCATATTTCTCCTGTTTTAGCTTCTCTGCATTGGCTTCCTGTAAAATACAGGATTGACTTTAAAGTCCTTCTCCTGACCTACAAAGCCCTAAATGGTCAAGCACCATCCTATCTAGAACAGCTCTTAGTACCTTATTGTCCCACTAGAGCACTCCGCTCCCAGAATGCAGAGTTACTTGTGGTTCCTAGAGTCTCCAAAAGTAGAATGGGAGCCAGAGCCTTCAGCTACCAGGCTCCTTTCCTGGTAGCTGGTCCAGCTCCCAGTCTGGGTTCGGGGGGCAGACACCATCGCCTGAAAACTCTCCTCTTTGATAAAGCTTATAGTTAGGTTAGATATGGGTCTATAGTGGAGTGAGGAGTTGCAGCGTCCGCCTAACCGGGCCCACCTGCTTCTCTTCGTAGTCATCAGATTTATTGATCAAATAATCAATAATATAGTGTGAGTAGAGGGGGGCAGGCCAGTACAGCGTCTCATCAATGTTTTCAATTGTTTCCTTTTGTATGCATCCTGTCCCAGAACTGCTTGTTACTAACCTATCTCTGGGGCGTTTACTCCCCGGAGTCCTTATGTTTCTTCTTCGCAGAGCTATGCTCTGCGATTCCCTTCAACGCCCGGCCGTGTCCCGCTGCGTCTGCTACACCCACCCTTGCTCTGCAGCGCCACGTTTCACCCCGCAACGTCCTGCTGTGACATGAACTACAAAGACTACCTTCAAAGTCACTGTTCCACTATCTTCAATGCGACTATTATCGCCTTCACACCCCCAACCGGCCCCGTCAGACACCGCTTACCAAGAGTCTGGGTCTGCCGAGATTTCTTCCCAAGAGAGAGTTTTTCCTCGCCACTGTCGCAATAGCCATTTATAATGCTTGCTCTTGAGAGAATTACTGTAATTGTTGGGGCTTTGTAAATTATAGTGTGGTCTGGACCTACTCTATCTGTAAAGTGTCTCGAGATAACTCTGTTATGATTTGATACTATAAATAAAATTGAATTGAATTGAATTGAATTGAAGTATCAAATGTGAAACGCAAGTAGCTTTGTGGGCGGATCTCGGGCGCTGTTGCTATGATACCGGGGGTATAAATGACTCTTGTGCCCAACGCAAATCTAAAATGGGTTGGTCTGAAGTAGCTAGGTGTGGTTTGGGCGTAACGTGCAATAAACCAATCAGAGCGTCATCTCACATTCCCTTTAAGAGCAGGCGCGCTTGTTCCATGGCGGATTTGCCTGGCGCACGCCAGCAGGAGCTGTCCGGGATGCGGCAAAGTAATAAATGCCGTCTTGACCAGGTGGCGATGTTGCTGCAGCCTCTCGGGCGCATCTCCTCAAGTCTGGAGAGGATTGCTGCAGCCATTGAGCGTGGGCCTCCAAATGCACCACCTGCTCCTTTTGTGCCTCTTCCTCCTCCCCCCACTCCATCTCCATCCAACCGCTCCACTAGGAGTCCATCGCGCATTGCCACTCCCGGATCAGATCCCACCGGAGTGTCCAATCCGCCGTAGTTCAACATCACGTCTCCTTAAGTCCTCTAATATTTCCTCATTTATGTCATCAACACATCCATGATTCATGGAAACGTTGTGTAAAACACAACAAGCCACAAAGAATGCTGCAACTTTTTGAGGACTGTACTGTAAATTGCCTCTTGACCTATCCAAACACCTGAAGCGCATTTTCAGTAATATTTTTCCTTGTAATTATGTATGGTTTGTAAAAATTGGAACTGTTGTGCACACGCTACATTATGGCCAAGCATGCGCCCCTAAAATAGTATCTGAATAACGCGCCACTGACTTTAGACTAGCGCCACTGACTTTAGACCAGGTTTTTCCTGGTCTGTGGCGGAATTGTTTTCTGAAACTGCAAAATAGCACCAGGGAACGTTTGCGCCTGAACACAAATACATTCCCTAATTTACAGACGTGCGTCTGTGGAGGGAAAAGTCCGCTGTGCGTCAGGTGCAAAATCGGAATGATACATGCGTCGGTATACAAAGTCAATTGCGCTGAGTGCAAGATAGGGCCCTAAGTCTACAAAATACAATGAAAGGATTTATTAATTAACTTTGTTTATACAGAAAGCCAAACAACACTTTTTCCTTCGTTATAATGGTTATCAAATATTAAACTTTGTATGAAATAGCAATGTTACAAGTTCACAATATTATCTTTCTAGCAACAAAGACAGACTCACAACATAATAGCTAATATAGGTTTTGTAGATAGGTTTGCCCTATTTAGTTCACTACTTGTTTGAGTATCGTCTTTATTTTCTATAATGATATTGTTTAACACATGAACCCTTTTGGTCTGATTGTGGGCATCTTCGGTCATTTTAGTTACAAGACTTGACTGTGCTAGACCATGAGATGTAGTTGGAAATATATAAAAAAGCTAGTAAAATGACATTGAGTTAAAGTAGCTATAATCAATATTGTTATATAAACAATGTATCAAATGACTGTCTAATGTGAAAAGGGGTCGCTAGTAGTGACACAATGTTTTAGCGTCTGTCAGTTTGTTTTGGTATTCAAACCCAAAACTTTACTATTTTGATTCAGTCTCACAGCTCTCATCAGCGTCATTTCCGGACATAGCAGGCAGCTGTAAAATAAAAAAAGCTTGAGAACCCACTGTAAGCTATCTTTCCAGCACCAAACGGCAGACAAAGTTAGCAAATGGCTGGTGAACATAGCTGAGCATTTTGCTAGTAGACAGCCAGATAGTTTCCTCAGGAGTGGGTGCCGAACAAAACAAAGCTAAAAGAGATTAAATATTGCGCCTCTCTGCTGAATAAAGAGTAAATTAGCAACTGTTATCTTACAAATTTGATAATACATCTTGTTTCTGCTGCCCCAAAGTGCCAACAAAATATTTTTGTTATACTATTGTTCCAAGGTCAAGAATGAACTTTAACCCTTACATTACATTGATGACCTTCTATATAAAAAATGGACTTGCAGATATTGATTAACATTGAGTTTGGTAAGAGAAAAGTATGCCAACCAATGCGGGACATATTTGATACTACATCCATGTACAATGGTGTGCAAAGAAAAACCAGGAGTGGGGTAAAAAAGGTGGGCAACTCTCACATGCAGAGTGAATGTGATTGTTCATTTTGCCTTTGGGTCACACTAGAGGTGCACTTGAGTTGACCAGAGGGTCTTTTGTACCAAGCAGAGGGGCACTAATGGTGACCAGAGTAGCATTAGGCCGCCCACATGCCTTTATGGTGAGACATGTGGGTGAAAATGAGGTCTCTAAAAATGGGATACTTTGGCACACAGAGCAATAAGAGCACAGGCGGTCAGGTTTTGGTTGACAGTGCAATTTCCATATTTTCACACTTAGAAACTTTTTCAGACCTCTGAAGGTAATCACACATCAAAATGCTCTGGCATTAGCACAGACAACACTGTGTGCAGGACTCCTTGAGAAGCAAATATAGTATTCCTTGTAATATATTTGCATTCTCTCACTCTCATGCCCTGACAATGGTTCAAGACCACTAATATCTTTCTACTGAGTTGGGCAGATCAGTCTTCTCTGTTAGTACCAAGCGAGATCAGAGAATGACTTTGCTAGTTTTAAATTAATGTTGAAATCATGGCTGAAATCAACCCAATCATGCTCCCATCAATCATAAACCCAAACCGCCAATCTTAATGTAGTGAAGTCCTGTTGTAGTGGTGTCTTAATGCTGTGATTTTATTGTTGGTTCTGTTGTTTTAATGTAGGAAATTGTATTGTTGCTGTTGTCTCCATATTGTGGTTCTTGTTGTTTAAGTAGTGTTTTTATGTTGTGTTGTTGTAGTGGGCGAGTTTTAATACTGTGCAATTTGATGGTCTTTTACTACTGTGTTAGCATTTTTATACTACAGTGTTAGATTACCCTTTTGACAGAGATGTTATTATTTGTTTCCTGCCCAGGGACTACAGATGAAAATTAGCTTATAGCTAACTCTGGTACTGCTATGGAGCTGTGCATTGTCCCTGCAAAATAAATAAATAAATTAACCACGTGTTAAGAGTGGTAACTGTTTGGCAGGCTGGCCATTTAGAATCTGTAATGCTCAGGGCACATTTTGCCCACTGGGTTGTCATAGTGTCAAATATTTTAGAAGGATTCTGCCTCTGAAGTTGCTCGCAGACCCCTCAGTGTCACAACTTTAATGCATGCAAGGATTTGGTTTGGTCTTGCCCAGTCCTATTTGGCTGCAAAGCATCAACAGTGAAGCAGGAAGTGTACTGTAAACCAGACAGTTTTCCTCTCCCTGTAGTGATGCAGCAAGAGGAACCAAACCAGACCAATCTTATTCTCGATTTCCACTGTTTTTCTTTCTTCACTCATACATGATAAAAATGCTTTGTGCAACTGTGGCTGAATAACTAAACAAATCAATATCTTAACACAAATGTGTATTTACTCACTTAAACCCAGTCAATTCATTTATTAAATGAATTGTTTTGGTACTTGATGTTAGATAAGGTAATATTAAATGCCAGTGGTGGAATGTCACTAAGTACATTTATTCAAGTCATACAATTTTGAAATTATTATTATTATATAAGGTGATTATATACTAGACGCAGCCCAGCTGGCGCATACAAATGTGATGTCATGAGATCGCCGTGACTATTTATACCTGCGCTGGTGCTCGCAACACTAGCTGCAGTCTTCTCCTGAACAGCGGTGGCGCTAATGAGTAAAGGCTACCGACGTTGCTCTTTCTACGGACCAGAAGAAGAAGAAAAAGGTAAACAACGGCAAAACTAGCAGCAGCATTGCCGTCAATGCTTCGATTTGATTCAATGATCTACTTCGTCGGATCAAGCCTTTCATTCACCATAAAAGAACTAATTTTAACCCAGTAAGTTTACCAGAGAGACTTGCAGTCACTCTGAGAGTCCTGGCATCCGGTTGTCGGCGAACTCATTCAGGCCTCCTGTTTCCGCTTTGTTGCGTGCCACTAAAAAAAAAAAAGCCGTGCGCGACCTCGGCTCGCGCGCCATAAATCGGACGTGCCATCATTTTGACGTCACGATGTCTCGCGCCACTTTGGATGCGTCTACTGTAAAAACCCCTTTAGATGTACTTTACTTAAGTATTTCCATGTAATTTTATACTTCTACTTTCCGGGGGAAGTAAAAGTGTTTGAAGCTGAGGATGGAGACAGGGCAGGTGTCACCTTCTATGTTTCAGGTCATTTAAATCCAAAACCATTTTGGTATGTTTCCAAAATAAAAAAATATATTATAATGGGAATCAGTATTTTAATGTATTCCAAATATGCAGCCCCTGAGTTTGTATGGTTAGACATAGCACAGAAAATGATGTGGCATTAAAAGCATAAGCACCTCATTGTCACAAATTTGCTGAAAGCTTTTAATTCATGACGGTTTTGCTGCAGCGGAATCACTCTGTATGGATATGACTTTGCAGGCCACCAATATGAGTAAGATAAAAAGACAGAGGTAACGCGATTATCTAAGAAGCCGCTCACAGGTTCAGAAAACAAATCTATTATCTGAGTGAACAGGGAAATGAACCCAGCAGTATCTCCTCATTTTTTTTGCCTGCTTCTTTCAGGTGCATCTAAGGGCATCTGGTTCGTAGCTGTCCCTGAGCACTTTGTCAGACTGACTGTACAGGGATTGAGTGAATCCATCGCATATTGGAAAGATTAATTTACCAGAATGATTCTCCCATTCAAAGCACTTTCACAAATTAGGTTCAAACAAACATAGAAAGAAGCTCTCGTCTCACTTTTATTGTGAATAAGTTTAGGAAAGTCATCACTCCGGATTGATGCTTCTTCCTTAGATTATGTCTGACAATCAACTCTTGGGAGGACACATTCAGTGGGAGGAAAAAGGATGGAGGGGGATGCATTATATTCATAGTGTAGCGGAGGATGGAACACTGTCACACTATGATAACAAAGGCGAAAAACAAATCTGACATGCTAGTTTGCTTTGGGGCGTCTCGAGATGTCCCAGATGCTTCATTGATTGACACAGTACACTGGATAAAATAACCAACTGTCATTTTCTACACTCATTGTCTCATGTCTGTTGCATTTGGGCCATAATAACCACGATATTGTTCAGTATTATCATGGCACACAAAGGTGTTAAAAGAAAAGAGAAACCTTCCATGTTTTGCAGATTTCCAGATCATCCATAATGTAATTTGATTTGGGCAACAGTGTAAATTGTGTTGATGTCAAGTTGTTCCAAAAATACAGCGACAATACTGATTCAGGAGTGTACACAACCTAATATCAGTGCATAAAAAAGAATATCTGCGTCAGTCAGTTATGTTTCCAATAACAATCTTTTATATATCTATACATCGAAAACATTTTTTTATGTATTATTACAATTTTTCATTTTCAATGTATTTATCTTTGAATTTAAATGGAGATAAAAAAAAAATAAATCACACAAACTCTCAACTATCTGCCTCCTGGCTATATAAACCCATTAGTTGTGGAGTGAGAACATTGAATCAAAGAACTTAAAGAAAAATAAGGACAGATGTACACAAAGTACATGAGTAAAAGTGCATATTTTGATATATTGTGATTTAGTTCAAATGGAAGTCCGTTCACAGTTTACAATCCCCTGGCAAAGGTCACCTCCAACAGCTTTTTAATCACAGGTGACTTTCCCTCTATCTTTATTTTAGTGCAACTCTAATCTGAGCTGCCATCAGTTTAGGAAGTTGAGCAGGAAACTGCATGGCAGCAGCTCACAAGTTTTATTTTGTTGTTTTATTTTGTTTCTCACTGCCAGCATTAAATTACACCTCCACACTTTCAGATCTCAACAGCTGGTGCCCACTGTTTAAATCTTTTGCCTCCATCTGACCATTTATTGTCGAGGCGCGAAAGAGGAAGCAGAGCGGCTGGAGAAGATGTTACAGATTTAAACCTCAGCCAGATTCACAGCCAGTATGTCGACTATATCACCTGGCAGAATGTTGATGGAAAAGTGTGTCTCTAGAGATGGCAGTGATGGTCGTCCAACACTTTTTTCCAGACTGAAATATCTGAACTGTCGGATGCATTACCATGATATATATTTTACAGAATTAATGGTCCCCAGCGGATGACGCCTACTGACGTTGGTGTTCCCCTCACCTTTAATCAAGTGCAGAATTGTCCAATGGGTATGAGACTGGGATGAGTATGTTACAGTGAAATGTGATCTGCCAGATCAAATAGCAATACGTTCCTTATGCATTTACATCTAGCATTAAGATACATTTTTCATCTATCCAGATATGATAACCAGATACTGATTGCATATGTATACCAGGTGTATATAGAATCTCACATTTCTCTTATCCATATTCACGGCTTTAACTTTTTGAACTACGTGTGTCACATTAATGAGCAAATTTAGATTTTTCTTCCTATAACTAAGGTGGCTCTTCTTTTTGTTAGAAAGTGTTTACCTAACTAAGTGTCCATGCCACTTAGTATAAAAAGGTTTGCTCCGGGAAAAGCATCAGATAGGCCCTGAGGGAAGTCAGCCAGGAGCCAATGAGGGAGTTTCTCAATGTCTGCGGTTCCAATTGAGCTGGAATCACTTTTCGATCTAACAACTTATAAGACAGCCTTTTGTGGCAGCTTCCAAATATCCATGAGACAGCAGAGCTGTCCATCAAAATCATACTGGAGAGGGAAATCAAAGTCAACTCTTGGCCTAAGCTTGTCTCTTATTAGATTGAATAGCATAATGGCTGACCGAGGACGTGCTGTCAGCATCATATTCACAACTACAGTATGCTTTCCACTGTGTGCACTTGGAAAATTAATATCTGGGGTATGCCCGTCATCTGAGACAAGGAAATAACTGTGAAGAAATTATTTTTAATTGCATTTGTTGCTTCAATTCAATTCAATGTTATCTATAGTATCAAATCATAACAAGAGTTATCTCAAGGCACTTTACAGATAGAGTAGGTATAGACCACACTCTATAATTTACAAAGACCCAACAATTGTAAAACAAAAAAGCATTGTGTCAAAGAAAAACTCCCTTTTGGAAGAAACCTCGGTGGTGATAAAAACTTCCTTTTAGGGAGAAACCTTGGACAGACCCAGGCACTTGATAGGTGGTGTCTGATGGTGCCGGTTGGGGGTGTGATGAACAGTGGCAATAATAGTCACAATAAAGATAATGGAACAATGACCAGAAATAATAGTTGTAGTTCATGGCATAGTAGGGCACTGCAGGGTGTTACAGAATGTAGCAGGGCGTAGCAGGACATAGCAGGGCATAGCAGGACATAGCAGGGCATAGCAGGACGTAGCAGGGAACTGCAGAGCATAGCAGGGTTTAGCAGGGCATAGCAGGGTGCAGAGCAGGACCACCAGGACAGCCGCAACCATGATTTAGGTGCCACGCTAATCCAAGGAAACATGCTGGCCGAAAAAAAACGTAAGAACTAAGTTAGTAATAAGCATTTCTGGGACAAGGATGCACACAGATGGAAAGAGAGAGAAGCTCAGTGTGTCAAAGGAAGGCCCCCGGCAGTCTAAAACTATAACAGTATAATTAAGAGAGACAGGGTAAGGAGAGGAGCCTGGTTGGGCTAGAACTCCCCTGCCGGATCGGGCTGTACTGCCCTGCCACCCTCTTCTTTGATTATATCATTGATAATATGGTATATTAATCTGACGACTATGAAGAGAAGTAGAGGGTGCCGCGTCTGCAGACATACACCCTCCATGCGCCGGTCTGGCTGAACGCTGCAACTCCTCATTCCCTGAATATAAGCTTTATTGAAGAGGAGAGTTTTAAGTTTACTCTTAAATGTGATGACGGTGTCTGCCTCCCGGACCCAGACTGGGAGCTGGTTCCACAGGAGAGGAGCCTGATATCTTTTGTTTTTAATAAATGACTAACAATGAGCTAACAGGGACAGGATGTGGATGAGAAGTGTAACTCTTTTTATAAAGGAGTAATTACTGCACGCAGACAATGTACAATTAAGTGGTGTCCAACAAACGGGAGTGTGTCTATGTTCTCTCAACCCAATGTTCCCTTAGCCCTCTGTTCAGCCCTAACCGAACATAACCCTAACCCCAACTGAACTGCAATGTCGAACCCATGTGTGTTATTGGATGGCCCTGGTCTCATTGCTTTGATGGAGCTGCACGAGGAGGGGAGAGTGTCACCGTGTACGGTGAGAGGAGCTCACCAGTGTTAATGCAGGAGAAACACACCACTGCACCACCAGGGCCACACAAGGAAGATATGGAGAATTCATACGAGGAAGAGATAGAGAATCCACACGAGACAGCGAAAGCTACAGAGTAGCGAAATTCCTCGACTTCCACCCAAATCCCCTCACACACATATCCCATACCATGGGAGATTACACTCAAACAAACTAATTGTGTTTATATGATCAAATGCAAAAGATGCGGAAAAACTTATATCGGTGAAACCCATAATAGCTTGTCCTCTCGCCTGTTGACCCACTGCTACAACATCAGTACTAACAAAAAAGCAAATATCCTAACAAAACACTTCATCAACCGCTGAATAAAAAAAAAACAGTTCCATGGTCTCCAACATAACCCCAAGTGGATGACGGAGGACAGAAGAAAACTCAAACTGGACACCCCAACGGCCTTAACAAATCTGTATACCAGAATTGATAATAAGTTTGTATCTTACGATACGTTTTGGTCAAATATCGTTTCATCCCGAGATTACTTACTCATGTAGCATACTGTTTTCTCACTGTTCCTGTGGTTCTTTTCCAAAACAATTCACTCCCCCCAACTGGAGGGATGGTTAGAGAGGCAGGGCATGCAGGGCAGGGCATGCCTAGACCGGCAGGGAAGTGTGACATGCTGTAGACACAGCACCCCTTCTCATCTCTGTTCCAATCCACCATTTGTATAACTGGGAATTCTGGAGGAGCAGGGAAGTTGTGCTCTGACACGGTTGGGCTTGCTCCTTCCTACCCTCGGGGTGACTGGAAGGCACCACTTAGACCGGAGCTGGTCCTGATTATTCCTGGGGGAAACTTCCGGGCTTATAGTTAGACCCAGAGTACCCAGATGAGACACCAGATCTTCAGTCCTGAACTGGCCAAACCAGGGTAACCAAACGGTGATAACAAATGGTTTGGGTGGTCAGGAGGTATGGAAGTATGTGGCCCCCCGTGTCCTGTTTCTAAGGCAGCACCACAGGAATGGTGGTCCGAGGAATCAGGACCTTAATCACAGCCCAGTCTTCTACAAGGGGTAGCCCAACTCAAGCAACAGCCCTTTTTGCACCACAGCATTTAATTTGGTTCAATTAGATTATTCCAAACTTTTCCCACCTAAATTCTCCATCCCCTGATCAAGCTTAGGCGATCAGGTCGAGGATGCAACGGGACCTAGCTTCTTCTTTCTATTTTTTAGCCTCAACTTTTTAGCAATATACCTAACCCTATCTATTTTACCTCAAACTTAGAAACAACACTAATTGGCTATAGGACACATTCCAGGACTTGATCAACCCCAGGAGGGCCTTCCTCAGGCGAGAGTGTCTAGTTTGTAATGGCCCGAAACACTTGATGATCCTGGGGTCCACTACTGATGATGTGTCTTAAAATTTAGTTCAAATATTATTTTAATATTTTACTATAGTTTGTTCTCACAAACTCGCTAATTAAATATTCTTTCCCCCTTCCCCCTCTCTTGTGCGTGCACCCGTTGGCTTTCTCGTCTTCCCCCCTGACCGTTCCGACGATTACGGGCTTATCATGGCTACGGGCATCTGGTTGTCCTTATGTCTTCCCCCCCTGTCTGGCCCGGTATCTCCCACCGTGGGTGGGGTCACCGGACTGTTATGGGATTGCGGGGAATATGGGGATGGGATGATGTAACTACCGTTTGCATTACTGTCTTCCCCCTGACTGGCCCGACGTCTTAAAAATAATTTGATTTCCCTAAAATTTAAATTTAATCTCAAACGGCAATCCTCAACCAAAGACTAAACATCCCTTCCTCTATCTATCTCTCTTTCCTTCAGACAAAGGACTCTCTCTATCCTTCAGGCGAAGAATCTCAACACTTTCCTCAATCTTTGGGTTAAACAGCATATAATAAGGACCCGAACCCGAGTGACACCTGGATCCGAACTACCCCTACCCCTACCCCTAACCCCTTGTGCCAGTGCCCCTCACAACGCCCATCCCGGGCATTGCGTTTTAACCCAAACCTAACCCCTAAACCAAGAATTGAAATAATTGACTTCATCTGGCCAAATTCTTGTTTGTTTAATTCCTATGTTTATGGCCAAATACTTGATGACATGCCCATGAGTCTCAGCTGTACTTTGTGTTTATTGCCAGTGATTAACATGCTAAGATGCTAAAGTAAGACGGTGAACATGGTGAACTTTATACCTACTAAACCTCAGCATTGTCTTTGTGATTGTTCACATGCATGTGTCACAGAGCCATTCATAATTGTCTACAGCAAGGCAAATGTATGAGGGAAACAGGCTGTAGGCAATCATGAACTGCAATTTGTCTTGATGTTTCTAGCCACCTGATACACACACTTTATTTGTTTGACATTTTTTATTTTGTATGCACAAATCAAAAGAGGGTAAATATGTTCATGCAAATTCTATAGATAGAAAAAAAGAAAAAGAAGCCACTGAGACTATCATTTTTGACCTGGCATACTACTGTTGTAAATTGTGGTTATTTGTTCAGCTGCAAGCAATGTTATAGAAAATATACCACATTGGAAGATTCAGAGTTACAATACATCTATATTTCTATCTCTGAAATGGGTATGATTAGTCTGTGCTGATAAAGATAGATGCAGCAGGATGGAGGAGCAGTTTTTACCAGAATCAGAAAAGGGTTTATTGCCAAAGTAAATTTATATATATAGTATATTTAAAGACATTTATATGAAATAAACAATACATACACAAAGAAAATATATACATAGTATGTGCAATGACCAGGTGTACAGATGATTTCCAAAGTTGACAATAGTATATGGTTATAAAACATTCACACTATTCAGACTATACTCTTAACTGTAGTGTCCAAGGATCTTTGGTTTCTTTCACATACGCCTGCACATCTGATCATTCAATGTAACCCAAAACCATTCAGTAGCAGTTTCATAAATCTCATTGTGTGTCGAAGAAATCCATCACAACCTTCACTGGAACATGTGCAACTCAATAATAATGTTTCAGAGGGGACTGAGCATGAGCTACAGAACAATGTTTCTTGAAAAGGTTTCTGCCAGGATTAATTCTGGCCAAATAATCAGTGATTCACAAACCTGGTGGGAATGCAACACATCCTCAATGACGCATATGACAGTAGCAGTTTACTCATGTGACTGTAAACTAATGACCGTTAAATTTAACATAACAGGTGCAGTTTTAAACACGTCAGTGTTGTGAAATTGAACTAGTTAAGGCAGCAAAAAAAATAATGCTATTGACCATCTTATACAGTAAGGCTTAGAGATGGAAAATGATGGCCTTTGTCCTATATGGACCATTTTTTCTTAAAAAAATCATGAGGTCAAGAAGGAGTTTGGATTAGTCAAACAAATTAACTTTCATAAGATGAAATAAACGTTGGCCTTTATTGGTGAAAACACAAAAGATCAGATCTAAGGCACTATATTATAAATATTGCCTATTTAAGTGGAATTAAACAATAAGTAAGGAAGTTGTGCTACATTATAGCTTAAAAAAGATCATACACAAAACACTAGATGTCAACATTTGATATTTACTTAAAACCTTACACGACCATGATTGCACCATTCTAGTGGTAATCAGACGTGTAATGTTGGCGATGGAGCTACAAATGAACAAATGTACAAACTACTATAACACAGCCAGGAATAACAAGCTGCAAAAGCTGCTTTGGTTAAAGGAACAAATAAACAAGTTACAAACAAACAAGAAAATAAAGAGCTTTTAATAGCATTGGACAATTTGGTGATGAAAGCTGAAATTTATTGGGGTTTTTAAATGTCATTTTCTATCAGTGGTACAAGGCTGTTGTTTTTTATCTGAACGGATGTGTTAGATATCTTTTTTTTATTTAATGTAATTTGATAAATGAAAGGGAATGAGTTACTAAACCGTCAAAAATATCCACAGACAGGGAACAGTACATCTGTATCAGTGTTTTATTATCTCCTAGCATTTGCAGTTACTCAGACATAAATAGAAGGACATGTCCTTCTGTGGGGACCGCCCGTCCCTTCAGGGAGCAGCCAGGTAAGAGTATAGAACATGACAGCCAATCGCATGATGACAGACCTGAGTATAAATCTCTTGAAGCCCTTCACTCCTTTATATTTATATCTGACCTATAAAACCAGTGGCAGTCTCTCCTGAGAACTTAACTTGATGTTTTATACAGTTTATATTGAATATTTCTCATGACACAGAACAGTATTTTATTTTAAAAGATTGCATGGACTTAGCCCACTAATCATCTAATAATCAAAGGTGATCTGCATTATCCAACAACATAGACAGTCCTTTTACTAATACAAATATGGTATTAGACTTTTTTCAGGTGCATTCAGTGGTCCATTAGAAATAAACAGCACAAACTACAGTCTAGCGGTGCTTAAGTTATGCTCAAAGTCTTAAACAGAGACACTGTATATTAGCTACTCAGCAGAAAACACAAAGTACAGCTAAGGCTAATGGATATGTTGCTAATTTTGCAGGGATTTTGTTATAAATCAAAGTATCGGGCAAATCAAAAGGGGACATGAATGTTTGTATGAAATTTAAACTACACATATCTTATAGTTCTCGACATATTTCACTGAAAACCACAAACATCAACCTCATGGTGGCACTAGAAGAAATGTCAGGGAATCACTGAATAATTCATTTTCTGGGGACCATTAATGTTTGTACAAAATTTCAAGGCTGTCCTTCTGAAAATTGTTGAGATATTTCATGCCGACATTGCCATCTCTAGAGCCGTGCTGCTAGCATGCTTAAAAACTACAGCACCCTGCGGCTTTAGGAAAGTTTGCTTTAAAATAAAAAATAAAAAAACATGAGTATCTTGTGACCCATTTTTTAGGATTTAAAGCTTTAGAATTAACTAATTGGCTCGAGACTGAATGCCACAGACAGACTGGAGAAGTCGGGAAATGGTGAGAGATGTACAATATTGATTATGACAGAAAAGTATCCTTTAAGATACTGGTACAACATGTTATGCTAAAGCATCAGCGTTCCCAGTAGTGTCATCTTTTGGACTCCTGGATGATTTTAGTGCAAATCCTCTTGTCACATATTGGGCCAAATTTCCAAACAATCAATGTGGTTTATTTACTAATGCTGCTCATAATCTGCAATTAATTAATATCTTATACTTAATACTGCATTTACACACATTTTGGTTTACAGTCTTTATTCTGCCAGACATACAATGACTGAAACACATTAACGGTAGATAAAGGCTCAGTATAAAGATATGATAATTAATCCTCCAAGATCTTATACTTGAATTTTCTTAATTTCTAATAATAATAGATAAACCCTCCTTTGTCAGGTACTAGTAATTTATTACAGCGTATCATTTCTAATTTCACAGAACCACTTTCACCTGTTTGATTGTGTGTGTTCATACCATAATGTAAGCATTTTATCAGTCATTTAATTGGTTTATTTTGACAGCACCGAGGCCACTTTTACAGTACTTTGATCGCCTAATAAGTAACCTCTTACTGTAGAGGCTCTGTTTAATTTAAGAACCACAAGTTGCTGTGAATGCTTGTTCACAGCAGGAAAATGGAAGTAAGCCATTTGCAGCTTAAAAAGATTTACATCATCACAGCTGTTATCTGCTTCAAACCTTTATGTTTTATGTGCTCACCTTTAGCAAAATAAAATGAGCATAAGCTGAGTGAGACACCCGGTGACATGTGACACGAGAAGGTGCTTCGCTTTGGTCGCAGAAGCTTTGATTTTTGCTCCGCAGAGACACTTTTTAGATGTACACTTCTAGATTGTAACCTTCAGTGGGCACAGTGAAGAGTAGTGATGTATCATCTTTTCTCCAAACCACACTCATCACTGTCAGGCTCCCTTTGACTTCTGTTTAATATAAAGACAGGTATTTATTGTCATTGTTGTGTGTACTTTTGCCTTAAAGTGTCTTATCAAAACTATGATTTCTCTTAAGCCTTAAAATAATATACATTTGCTTCATGGTGTGGAAACTTTTTAAAGGTCTGGTCTACTGTTAGCAGGCTGATATTTGTTTAAAATGCATTTAATATTTTTTTTTAAATTGTAACACCATTGAGGTCAAATTGCAGCACATATTCAGGTGATGAAAACCATTACTTTTTTTTTTGCTTACACTGTCATAAAAAAACACTAAGTGGGTATTCAATCACAGGGCTCATTTTATACCTGCTCAACTGATGAATTCACACAAATGACTGCCAACACACACATATACTATTTATGGATCCTTTGTGAATTTCTATTTCATGATGAGTAATTTAGGGTAGCTATATTGACAGAACTGCATTAACAGCTTTAATGTTGGGGTATGTGATCTTTATTGCATTCCACCCATTTGCTGGCTGCTTATCCAGTGCAAAAAGAGGAAACCAGTTCTTTTCCAGCTCCTCGTTGAATTTCCAGAGGTGTTTTCAGGCCAGCTGGGAGATGTGGTATCCTGTGTCTGTCCTGGGGTTTAATTCCAGTCAGCCAAGACCCCTCGGGGGAATCCTTACACGATGCAGAGGAGCAGCATTTGGACTCAAAAGCCCTTCTGGGTCATTCAGCTCCTCACATATTTATGAAGTAGTCAAGCTGCTATATGGATAAACCTCACTTTGCCCTCTTGTATTACCTGTCTAATTCTTTTCATTTCTGCTCAAATCTTGTGTTGAAAAACAACCTGTGGTTGGTGAATCATGAATGATTACAGCCACTGCACCCAATGTCATAGTAATATATTTTTTAACATGATTCATGATACACATAATGAAATGCTGTCCAATGAGGCCACAGGGACAACCTCGTATTCATACCGTGTGTCACAGTCTGTGGATCTCAGCAGGGCTTTAATATCCTATTGGGGTTCTTGACAAAGAAGAAAGGGAGCAAAGCACATTCCCGTCAGAGTATAACTGCAAACTTAAAGGGTAACTACCGTTTTTTTCAACCTGGACCCTATTTTTTGTGTTGTTGTGTCTAAGTGACTGATGGGAACAACAATCTTTGACATGGGTCCAGTATTAAGCAAGATCGCTGCAGTCGGCAGTGGCGAAACAAGCTACATTGTAAGTTAATAGGGCAATTGTCCAGCTTGTATTTACCTTCACAAAAGTGCTTGTTTTGCCACTGAGAGGCTCAGATTAATATTCTAAGTGTCTGACAACATTATGAAAAGGATCCCTACATAGCTAGGCCTTTTTAAAACCTCTTTAAGACCTTTCTGTTTAACCAGAAACAGCTTTGAAGTCGCTAGCACTAAACCCACCGGATTCCATTTAAAAAAGCAATACTTTTAGCGTGTATATAGCCAACATATTTTCACACGTAAATCGGTAAACTATGTGTTTATTTCAACCAACATTAGAGTTGTGATGGTTGGAAAAGTGGAAAGAAGACCCAAAACGGCTTTTCATAGTTTTATTTTGCTTCTGTCGACTTTAAATGAAGTGTATTTTATGATGCTAAAATTACTATTTATTTACATGGAGTCTGGTGGGTTTAGCGAACGCAATTTCAAAGATGTTTTTATGTTTGAAAAAAGGATCTTACTCTTTAACAGAAACGTCGATCTCCTTAAAAATCCTTTCCATAATGTTGTCAGACACTTAGAATATTAATCTGAGCAAGCACTTTTGTGAACGTAAATAGAAGCTGCAAAATTGCCCTATTGACTTGTAGCTTGTTTCACCACTGCAGACTGCAGCAACCTTGCTTAAAACTGGACCAATTTCAAAGATTGTTGTTCCCATCAGTCACTTAGACACAAAAACATAGGAAAATAGGGTCCAGGTTATAAAAAAAACAGTAGTTACCCTTTAACATTTGCTGCATAATGTCTTTAGAAGGAATAGTTCCACATTTTGGGAACAGCTTCTATTCACTTTCTTGTCAGAAGTTAGATGATGAGAAGATCGACGCCACTCTTATAGATGTACAGTAACTATAAAGCTGTAGCCAACAGCCGGTTAGCTTAGCATAGAGACGGGAAATTGGGCGAAACGGCTAGCCTAGTTCTGTCAACATGTTAAAAAAAACTGATTAAACAATGTAACATTTTAATGACCTTTGGACGAAGCCAAGATAGCTGCTTCCTAGCCATGCTAAGCTAAGCTAACCATCTCCTGACTCTAGGTTCATATTTAGCATACAGACATGAGAGTGGTACCATTTTCCTCATCTAACGTTTAAAAAGAAAGTTAATTTTCACATTTCTAAAAATAAACTTGTTATCATATTTGCTGCAGATTAGCAAATAAAATTAAAAACACATAATTAAAAGATAGTTAAAAGCACCATGTCTCAAGAATTTGAAGATAGCTCTTACTCTGAGTATTAAATGGCTTGCAAAGGTGAATCTAGAACCCTGTATTCCCACGGAAAACCTGGTAATACTATTTTAGCCCTTTTCCCTATACCCACACAGCACATATATTGACAGATTCCCATGGCCCTTAATTTATCTCTCAAAGTCTGGTCTATTCTTCCATGACCAGGACAAAAAAAAAAGGCAGATTCTCCTCTCGGGAAACACAGGCTTTCCCGGGATACAGAGCAGCATAATCCCCTAACAACCCTAATGGATAGCTGAAGAGATATGAATGATAGTCAGGTGAAATGATGGAATTAATGTTACTGCTGGTTGTTATCAAAAGGTTGTCACATCAGAAATGCACATATCTTTGATACAAAATAGTTTGACAGTCTGACAGAGACATGTGCACAAAGTAAATTGGATTATTAGGCCATCCAGTTGGATGTTTTAGCAGTCTGTGGTCAATTTTTTCATCTGTTGACTCCTTTTTAGAAAGTTACTGTGGACTTACATCATCAGTCAATGCACGTGAGTGTATATATGCTGAGAGCAACTTTCTTCTCAACATACTGCATCTCCTGCCACCCACTCAGAAACTGGATAAATAACGAAGCTACAAAGCCAAAGAAACATGGGTTTATGTAACCCTGAACCTGAATCTTAAACTGTTCCCTGTTTTCATACATGATGTAAGCAAAGCAGCTGCAAAGAAAGGTCTTGTTTGTCATGGGTAAGTTGTTGTACTGACAAAAACACTGGAGCATCACACCAGACTGAGAGAATATCTGTATCCACACAGTAAAACAAACTGATATTGTTGCTGTTGGCGCAGACAAAGGACTTCCTGTTTGTGTTGGAAAAACAGCAACTGAATCTTTGATGAAAAAAGCTGTCAACAAAACCTCTATCTCCTCTTTTTTTCTGCACTTCTTTGCCGGTTTTGATTTATTTTTTCCTAAGGCACAACTGATGCAATTGCAAGGAACATTTGCTTTAAGGCATCAGGCAATATTTATTTAAAAACAAGTGCTGCAGCCTCACATTGTTTGTGGCTACAGCTTCACAATTAGAATAACTTTTAAAACAACACTGTGTGTGTTTGTGTGTGTGTGTAAGGTTGGTCATTAAGTACATTTATTTCAGTTTGACATGATGAAAATGTATTTAATATTAATTGAATGCTGCTGTGGGAGCCACTGGCTGTAAGATGGCCTCAGGCATTTTCCAGTTTTTGCCAACACAAAGATTATTATAATGCTTTATTTTCTAATCAGACACACAGAAACATACACACAATGAGGTGGGGGGAAATCTGCACAACTGGACTCACAATTGGATCAATCCGATCTCGTACCTTTAACGTACAACCCTACAAATCTCTTAATTGGCAACCTTCACACAGAGTTGATTGAAAAGGTGCTTGTAATTGCTTTTAAATCACTTCACAGTCCAATTACATCGATGACCTCCTCTCAGTTTATGTCCTTAATGAATCACTGTGTTCACCTGAACTCTGGCTCTTCCTCGCTGCAGGGCTAAAGCTTTTGGTGATGCTGCATTTACTTCATTTGCCCCAAGACTCTGAAACAGCCTCCCTGTAGATTTGAGGGTGTGCACTTCTCTTTCAACTTTTAAAGGAATAACTTTTTTGTCCACCTTTCTTTCACGCAGGATATTCTCTTGTCATTTGTATCTTTTAAAATGTTTTTGTAAGTCTAGTCTCCTATTTTCTAATGCCTTATAACTGCACGGATCAATATTTTTATATTGACAATGGATCAGATGACACTGTGTAATGAAGTGGCAAACTCACAGAAGATGAAGACACAACTCTGCACTTTCCCTCAGTGTTACAGAGCTTTTTAACATCTTTCAGCTCATTGTTTTGGTTTTACGGGCTGCAACTTTACTGTTTTGGTTCACTCTGAACACTCATCAGTTTTCAGCCCTATAGGAGGCTCTGATAAACCCATTGTTAGCTACCTGCCTAGCACCACACGAAAAACACAGTTAGCGACTAGCTGGTGAACATGGAGTTGGTGGACACCAAAAACAGAGCTAAAAGGAAAATAAATATTGGCCTTACATTTACCAGGTGGACAGAAACATGACCCCTAATGAATGATGTTGCTCCATGGGTTGGATGTGTAAATGGCTAATAATTTGCTTACACATTCGCCATGTCAGCTGATAATATGTCAATGTCAACACATTCTTTCTCCTAGCGTGTCAAAAAGCAACGTTTGGTCAGGTGCCATTGGCGTTTACTTACTGACACAAAAATTCTCCTTTAGCATCTAGCTCTTTGGCGTCATTTTTAGATGCTCTAGGTCGGAACCGTTGGCGTCACTTAACTGACATGCGGCACAAGAACAGGACAGTTTTAGGGAAACAATTGTGGAATGGGTTACAAAATGTACATTTCAGTGACACGCGGGACAAGAACTGGACACAAACCCTGGTCTCCTGGGTGAAAGTCCTGTGCTGTTTGACCCATCCACCCCCCCAACCAACGTCCTTATGCAGAATTTCATTCTTTCATACTACTCGCTAGCGTTATCGCTCTTAATACTATGCCATCTTACAGCGTCACGGTCAAGCTACTGCTATGCCTGGGACATTTCATACAGACGCTAAAGGGTGATTTTTGAATCGGTATCTGACGCTGAGAGCCACTGACCAGGTTGTCAATGTTTTGACAAAAAAAAAAAAATCATCAAAAAAAATATCAGTTAATACAGGATTAAATATTAGACCTTGCCTTATTTCGCTCCTTTTTGTAATCCTGAAACCTTAATTACAACTGAAGTAAAAATGTCCTTACTTATTACACTTACCCGTTAATCTTTCTGGCCTAAATGTTCAATGTGATGTTTGCTATTTTTTGCATGATCGTATTAGTTTAGTTATGTAAATGGTATGTCTTTCAGGGTTTATTCAATTTTTTTGTCTCCTTTTGTCTTACTTTTTTTTCTTTGTTGTTGTAAAAACTGTAGAAATATCACAGAGTTATTCTGAACTCTTAAAAATAACAGCCTCTTGATGTACAGGATAACATCAGAGACATTTTCTTGCCTTCCGTTCCCTAATGTCACACTCTGAAGATGACTTCAGCACACGCAGGACTAACCTCTGTCTTCCCCACCAGATACCCCTCCTGGGTGTCAAAGCTATGTTCTCCCCCTGTACTTTAAGCAGCTTTCTCTTCCCCTCCCCCTCCTTTACAATACAATATTCACTGGCCTTTAGGTTACCATGGTAACAGGCAGAGGAGCTAATATGAGAGCAGTCATTGATTTGATTTGCTGAAGATTAATATACTGTAGACATGGCATAAACTCCACAGGGGATAGAAATGGGGACCTGATGTGAAGTAGCTGAGATTATGGAGGCGGTGCTGACTGACATAACGTCCTCATTGTCACCAAAAAGACAAATATTGGCTTATAATTCAATAAATTACTGAACAGCATTTGTTCTATATTTGATAGTATCAAATTAGACTTCATGTTTAATGCGAGGAGATAAGGGAGGAGGTGTAGCTGTTTATACACTGGATTTAATTAGGAAGCTTTAAAGGTTTCTCATGTTCTTGTTACATTTAATAAATGCTGCAAATTAATACAATAGTTTGTTAGCTAGCATTGTGAGTTAGAAAACTTAACATGTAGCTAAAGTTCCACTGTGTGGGTTGATACCATGGATGTATTAACAGAACAGTTGATACCAAAAGGACCTTTTCACAAAAGGCATTTTGAAAAATCACAGTAGGAAAAACACAGGTGTAAATAATGAAATTAATTATGGCTGAATTTAATTTAGCTGCCTCAGTTTCAGAGTTGTGGTGTTGAGCATACTGTTGTGCATGCTGTTATCAGTCACACCTGTGTTTTTTGGGTTGGGTTGCAAAACATTCTCACTCCGAACTCGTCACATACTTAGAGGCATCAAATCTTAAAAGTTTGAGGAGGCCTGTGCCCTCTTAATTAAATGAGCATTATGCCCTTGAACACATTAAACACATTCAGTAATGCACTGCTAATACAGAAACTCTGCAAGTTGTTACAACAAAACAGAAGTTTCAGCACAGGGGACACTAAAAACTGATGAACAATAATTAGTAAATGGCTAACGCTAGATGTAACGCCATTATCTCCAGTAGTATTAGGATCACGCAATCCGAATGGTATATTAAAAAAAAAAAAAAAAAAAAAAAAAGAATTCCATTGGCAAGAAGTCGACTAACAAATCTCCCATTTGGGCATGTTCATTAGTTTAAAATATTGGAAAACCTTGAGCTTATTTTAAAGATTTTTCAAGATATTTGTGCAAAACCTGGATTATGTTCAATGCCAAAAAGATTAAATACATTGTAGCATTTTGGTTAATGTTACCTGCAGTGTGGATAGGGTTAGGGAAATATTATGTTAATGGAAATATAAATAATCTCTAAGGTATGGTCAGTGTTAGGCAAATAAAACACGTAAGATAAGGGAAAGATTGTGGTTGCGTCTCTTGAATTAAACATGCTACATGTGCATTCATCACTTCGATGTCCCTGCATCGCTGCAATATGGAGACTGTCCTTGAGACGTTGGGCTGGAAAAATATGTTGCTGAATCTGTGGCTGTATAAATGGATCTATAAAGATGAACTTCAGAACAAAACAACAGCAAAAACAAAACTTTTTTATCTGAATTAGACTCAGTGTTTCTAAAGCACCTTTTGATTACATGAATTGTGCTGCCTATAGGATGACATGACCCTTCTCAAATCTAGCTTCAAAGAGCTCAATCCCCAAACTTCCCAAAAGCTTTAAATTACCATAGAAATGACAAATCATCTCTGAAATCTCCTGCAGCTTTTTCACCCAACAGTCCTAAGCGCATGAAGTGAATGTTAGAGTGATTTAGCCTACAGTCACAATCTGATCATGCCTGTGAGGCAGCCGTCTTCAAAGGAAATCGCAGCTGAAGTTTAGGTAATTAGAAAGAGGAGCTATCTGCAGCAGGCATCATCATACAGCCTGCATTGTCTCATCTTCTCTCTCCTTCTCCTCTCGGTAACATATCAAAGGGAATTTCAAGGGTGATTAAAAGTTAAACTGGATCCTTAAAGGGGAGTGCCAGTGCTCTTCAGCTTCATGTGTTAAGTGTGCCCCTACAACAGTTTGGTTCATTAGTGCAAGATGTGCTATAGCCTCAGATAGTCAGAGATAAAACACATAACTCAACATGTGATGTAAGCTAACAGTTATTTAACGTCAATGCACTCCTCCATTAGTAATGCATTGGAAGAAGGTTTTTTAAGGACCCAGGACAATTCTGCTTTTTTAAATAATTGTACGATTTGTTGGCAGTCGTGGAAGTACATTTACTCAAGTATTGTACTTTATACTTCTACTGCACTACATTTATTGTGATAGCTTTAGTAACTACATCTTAGATTTTGATTAATATGATCTGAAATGGGCCATTTTGCATAATTAGTACTTGTACTTTCGGTACTTATATATGGGTGCAAATACTTCTGTACTTTTACTTAAAGATACAATCTCAAAGATCTCTGTTTAGTTCTCTTTGGCAGCACCTATGGCGGTAGTCTTTAGTCATCGCTCTTTTCTTTGTTTGTTCGGCCATAGTTACCGTTTTCTCACAACGCTAGCAGAGACTCAAAAGCAAAACGCCGCTTCAAACACTAGTGAGTTCAAAAGCGAGCCTGTTGCGTTAGCTCTGCTTACTGTCTCTGGTGGACCAACCACAGCTGGGTGATGGAAAACATATCACTAACTGTGTGCTGTTTATGATTTTTCCCAGGCCATCGCCACAGACAATGGAGGAATTGATTGCAACTTCTCTGCTGGACGTCCTGCTAGCCAGTGTGCAGACGTCAGACAGTGAGCCGGGTGGCCTCTGTGCCTGTGTCTGTTTCCAGCGGGATGTCAGGAACTGTGGTGTCCTTTAGCCGAGACTTGGCTGGATCCTGGAGTGCTGGTGCCAAACAACCGGATGATTCTTTTTCTGTGTGCCTATCTGACAGCCACTTTCTGCTTTGTACCTCATATTATTTCTTGTAACAAAAAAAATTAATGATTGATTGATATACACAAATGAAAACATAGTTATGAATATTATAATCCATTTCTGCCAATAGATCCCCCTAAATCCTACACACTGGCCCTTGTAAGTAAAATATCTCAATTCCGTCTTCCACCACTGATTGTTGAAGAAAAAAGTGGAATAAATCCACAAACTTGATTGTCAGTGGGATAGCCTCTACTTATTCATGGGCGTGAAAACACAATAGTCTTGGTTTACAAGTTTCTTTACTGGCGTTATTTTGTGCTCATTTGCAAACCACCAAAGCAATTTGCCCTTAAATTCCACTGCTGGGCAGATCACTCAAAAATGTTTCTGTTTCCATCAGTAAAGTGCACTCAATACCAAATTCTGGAGGTAATTTCCCCAAGGATGTGACTCTTTCCCTCTTCCCCTCACTCTCAAATACACACATCTATAAACACACACACGCACACAAACATGCACACACTCTCTACATGCATGCATGCATGCATACTTATGTGCTTTATTTATCTTTGTGCTGACCCAACACCCCGCTGTGTCTCACTTGTTTCTGTTTCTTCTGTCACGATGATGAAAGGCACCTGCTGTTCTCAGCAGAAACCCCTCTCTACCCTATGTTACTGACATCCTGCCTGCATTATTCACAAGGCAAGTGGTAATTCGGTCACTTCTCAAAGAGTCTCAACTTTCTTGACATGGGATGAAGGGAAATGCAGGACAGCCAAGTGGATCCATACCCTCATGTGACCTTTCAAGGAGAGGAAATAGGGCATTAATGTGGATGACTTTCTTGCCACTTCATGTTCACCTTGTAGAATGTAACAATTACTATCCTCCTACTGTCTGAGATAACCCTTTTTAAGACTATGAAATGTTTTTCCAATAATTTTATTAGGTGCCCTGTAACTTAATTACTTTGTTGTGATGCAGTGCAGGGAATGCAACACAGGACATAGACTCATCAGTTTTAATGCAAGATTCACTGTGGGCTGTTTATTTTTTGTCAGAATCTGTTGTGGGGAAAAAAGTGCAGAGGTGCTTCTGAAGGCTCTACAAAGCATCTAACTTCTAAATCAGTATTTAATGAACTTGTTTTTATGTATCAAGCAATGTAATATGTAATTGTCTGGTCTTATATGGTTGCTAATGTTGCTGGTGTGACCGTAGTTAATGTACCTGTAATCTTTTGGCCCTGATAACACATTTCCATCCATTGTCTAACAATGAGTTATGGGTTCCTACAACATTTTTTGCCAAAGACACAATAGTTTTGTATTTCTGTCTGTGATCTTCTCACTGGTTTAAAGTGCATGGCGCTCTGTTTGGAAAATCGCAGTGTCATGAATTTAAGATAGATTATTAGATTTATTTCAAAGCAACAGTACAAGAACAAGCCACACGATACAAAAATCAGGATTTAGCAATATTTTAATTAAAATCCCAAAAAAATCCCAATTAAAGTTGTATGGTTGTTACCTTATTCTGTCAACAAAATCCAATTAATCCAAAAACGTTTTTAAAACAGTAACGTTAATACAGCGTGTCGGAGGAATACAGCGTTCTCCTGCAACGGGAGTCAGAGGCAGAGGGACTGTCACAGCAGCGTTAGCTAACGTTAGCTTCTTGTCTCATCTGGGCTCTGATAAACAGTAAATTCATCAAAGTCAGCGTGCCCAACACTATTTTCCAATAAACTATTGCTGTCAAATTTCACCTGACCCGCGTGAGTGCGGATTTCATGTCGTGGCTTTCGTCGCTGTTTATCACTTATTGAGTGAAATAGCTAGTACTCGCCCTGTTGTTTTAGTTGCCATGACTTTGCGAGTGATGACGTCCTGTCACTGTTCCAGTTGCTCTGCTCACCCTAGGGGGAGGGAGAGCGAATGACAGTTCGCTTGAGTTCAGTAGAGCAGACTTTATCACTTTCCATAAACAGCCGAAGGAACGGTGGTGCGTGGTGTACATAGTGGAAACCCTGTTGTGCGTCTGACCTATTTCTGATACCGTGGCGCTGGAAATTTTACCGTGGCACACCGCCACTACGCTATCAACGTAGAAGAAACACGGAACAGTACGCTAACTGTCCAGAGGAGAACAGAGGAGCGTTGTCACACGTATACAAACTGAAGTCTCTCTCTTTAAGCACACATTATTTTGACTTGTGCTTGAGTAAAATATTCTAGTACTCTTTCCATGTTATAGTGACACTTTTATTTATTGTTGTCTTACCATTCATTAATTCTGCCACTCTGCAGGGTGATTTTAATTCCTAACTCTTAAACAGTTGTATGTAACAGGGGAGTCTGGTGTGAATCCAGATAGAGCGAATTTGGATGTGTTTGTCTTGGCCTTGACTAAAAAAAGAGAAACATATAACCCACAGCCCAGAGTGACTGGAGTATTGGAGTTACTTTCAGGGTTATACTGATGTAACAAAGTATAATTGTCAATGGTAAGAGTAGATATAGACAGTAAGAGAACATATAGATATCTGCGGTTGTTTTGTTCAACCCTTTTCAACAGCACAAATATGAACTTTATTGTTAAGACTACATATTTGATTGTGTTTGTACAATTGCAACACAATAGCAAAGGGCTCTCTCCGAAACCAATTTAATTATAAAAAAACTTTATAATGAGGATTTATTACTTTTTGATTTGATTGTTTTCCTGCTGTGTGTAGTTGTAATGTGTGTTGCATTGTGGAAAGGTACACTAACAAACCAAGTGATTTTAGTGTGGTTCTGACATTTTTTTATATATTGATATTAATAATATATAATAGTGAATATATTTACTATTGTGTCATTTCATTCACATAAACACAACCAATCCCTCAAACTACATATCCAACATTATATTAGTATGTAATTGGGGCACAGCTGAAGAGTGCTCCACCTGTCTTCCTGGTTTGTTTGACTGATAGCAAACCAGGAAGACAAATCATTCATGATTTTCTTTTTTAATTCTTTCCAGTTATGATTTGAATACCCAGTCAAAAGACAGAAATAAGAAATCAGTTCTTTAAATTCACTCTCTACAAGGCTGTACAGTTGAATGGGGATTGAAACAGACTCTTTTGTCTCACACTGTGAATACTAAGTGACAAGCAACAGAGCATAGCAAAGAAATAGTGAACTAATGTTCAGAGATGTTCCTCTTCGACATTTAAATAAGGTGTCAAGGACTGAAGAGAGGTTCATCTGTCCTTCTGTCATCAGGGAGTCGGGAGTCTTTCCGGGCTAATAATAGCCGTCACTCTTCTACCTGTTCTTCTGCAGTCAAATTTGTGCATCACTGTCATGTGTTCACCACTTTAAAGCAAACTTAAACAATACAATATGTCCTTGCAAATCAGCCTTACGCAACCGATTTTGTGCAAACATCTCCACTTTGTTTCGTGCCTTGAACCAAAAAAGATTTGATAGTGCCTAGAATTCTGTGTGTCAAATACATCTAAAACAGCAAATTTAAGTAATATATTATTACAAGTGAGTGGTTTTTGATTTGCACTGATGCTGTACGTCCATGTTACCACTTATTGTCATAACAGCAATGATGCATACAGCCTAATTTGTTTTTGTTTTGTATTTGATGAGATTCTCAGCAGGCTGCAAAAAGACTCTCCCACCACCTCCGTATCTACCTTCAGTCACTGCTATGCTTTTTTCTCACTAAAAAGTACTTTCACATTCAGATGTATGAAAACAATGACTTAAAGGCATGCACCAGCAGACACAGTTTGCCACTAGTGGAAATGCAGGTGTGGAGATGAGAAAACAGCTAATGTGTAATTCTGTCCTCTCAGGCTTGCCTTAGGGAACAAACAATATCAGACTTCACTGTCAAAACAATTCCATGTTAATGTCATGTCTGTCTGTTTGTCTGTCTATCTGATTAGATATAATTTAGATATAAATTTGATAGAAAATGTATACACAGTGTAAAGGAGACACTGTGGCCTTCATTAAAGTGATACTCTCTAAATCTATCAAACACGCCCCCTCGCAGGCTTTAAATGTGGCTGTGAAAAGTTAGTAGTTTTGTCTTTCACACTGCAGGGCCAGCTGTTTTCAAAATTCACACTGATTACTATGGATTCTAACATTACTGTGGGAAAATACTAGAAATATTGTATGTCAACAGAAACAAACTACTACAGCAGTAAAAACCCACATCTCTCCACTTTATTTGCAACTATCAACTATAAGTAGTAGTAGTGAATAGTGAACCAGTGTATTAAACAGAAAAGGGTATGAGTAATGCTAGAATAAGCATCAAATACATTATTATATTTCAAACACTGCAATAATTGTTGTTGTTGTCACCACATATATTTAAAGTTGTGGGACTGCAGTGTGAATGCTGCTGGTTTGGATTGCAAGCCAGCATTGTTAGAAAAAATATCACAGCAGCCAGGCGACGCCTGCTCCATGTACAGGGGATGGAGTCACTAAGTTGTTCAGTTCTTCAGACTCTTCATTAATGTTCCCCTTTAAGAAGAAATTTGCATGCAGCGTGGGAATTATAACTGCGCGTTGAAAGCATGTGCTTCAATCGCTTTTGGATTTCGGCAGTTGGAGCGTACTACGGGCAAGCAGCACACACATTCATAATGAAAAAAAAGTGTAAAATAACCAGAATTATCCTTGAATACCCAAGCCAAGTAGTAATGCCTAAGTGCAACATTTCTGAGGAGAGTCAGTGGTGAAATTACTAAATATTTATAATAAGTAGGAGCAGGTGGAGGATATGTGACATTTTTGTGACATTAACTTAAAGCTGAAATCTGCAATTATATCTTCTTTTTTAAAGTCAATTATGTCAATCTGTATGCAGTGTGGTGAAGCAGTAAAAACAGTGAATTTACTGTGGTTGGAGATGCTCACCCTGCTGCTGAGATCTGGTTTGTCAGGTTCCACCTTTCTGGTTGACATTATCACTGCTGTCTAACCTCATCACCTCAATATGGACTAAATCTTACAGTTCACATTACCTAGTTGGTCACTCAAAGTAATGATTTATTAAAAGATTAAGTTTTACTTTAGCACATGCAATGAATACTAATAAACAGGTAAAAGACATTGTATATTGACTTTTTTGGACATTATGATAATATAACAATGTGCTAAACAGAAGGCATATATTGGTCTAGTAAGCAAGTGCAATACAATAAATAGGTATCATGTTATGACAATAAGTTAAGTGCCATTATGCATGTATTAAGAAAAACATGAAGGCATCAGCCCTAACAGAAACATTAATCAACTGATCTTCACTAGAAAATATTAAAATGAGACTATGTAATTTATTAAACAAGAAATAACACATTCCTCCTTATAGATATGGTTGAATTCATCATTGTGCTGCTACAGTTTTTACACTACAGTACAGTTTTGTACAGTAGTTTATGGTGGCGTATGTTATGTAAAGTTAACTGACAACCCGGTCTCACGCCAGGTCGTGAAATAGTCACGTTATTTTGATTTATAAATTTTTGATGTTTATTTTGTGTACACGCCACGAACACGAAAAACATGTAGAGGTCACGATTTTCGAACCTGCTCTGGGGGACGCAACAACGGGGAAACGAGGCGCCACACACCGGCCACAACAACAGGACGGACCGCCACATGTGGGATGCGATCCCCGGGCGCATCCCCAGGCGCAGGGGCACACAACAACGGGGAAACGAAACGCCACACGCCGGCCACAACAACGGGACGGGCTGCCACTCGCGGGCCCCGATCCCCGGGCACAGGGGCACACAATAACAGGGAAATGAAACGCCACAACAACGGGATGGTTGTGGTTAGGAAGAGAATAACGAGGAAAGGAACTGCAACACGCGGGACGCGATCCCCGGTCTCCGGGGTGAAAGTCCTTGTTTGACCCATCCACCACCCCGACCAATCTCCCCGCGCGGACTTTCGCCTTATCAATACTACTCGCTACCGTCATCGTTCTGTGATCACAAAATATGCTTCCCATTGAAATACATTGCTTTAAAATTCATAATCGCCACATGAAAAAAACAACACTTACGTGTCCTGTCCATGACTTAATAGATTCAATAACGTGACCATATTACAAACTTCCATGAGACTGGTCTGTAACTGATGTTACTGAGTCAGTTAACTGACTTTATGACCATTTTATTCTCTAACTTTCACTGGCTTGCACTAAGGCTGCATCCACACCAAATCAGGTGTTGCGGTGAAAATGCCAGTTCTTCCCATTCATTTGAATGTGGGTAGTGCTTGTAGGCTGCGGCGAGTGGGGACCGCAGTGGATGCCGGAAAAAAACGCAGCGGGCTGCGACAAAAAGTTGAAACAGAATCAACGTCTGGAGAAATGCAATACAACGTCACAATGCGGTGGTCAATCACGTAACCTACGACGATCAGACAAAACCCAATGAAGTGGGGAACACAATGGAGACACAAATGGGCCACTCCCCCATTTCTGCACAACCTTGCGCTAATCGAGAGCTTTTGTTCAGCACTTGTACATGTAGGAGGTAGTCTATATCCTCGACATTCCACTTCCTGGATTGCTCTGGTGCCGCAGGAAATTCCGCCGGATGCATGTATTTTCGCCGATGTCCGTTTCCTTCTGCTTTCTTTGTGTTGGAATTTTGGTGGATATGATGGTGGTATTTGTCTCACCACTCCTCTACTGTGATTGAACAGCTGGGTAAAAAGTGACAGTGACGAGCACAATGTTTTACCCAAAATTAAAAAACTGTTCAACTCTCTGCAACCAGAAAAAAAATGCAAACATGAAGCACGCAGAATAGATGTTCAGCGCTGCTGGCGTTTGTAGCATAGTATACATACTAGGGCTCCCATGGCAAATAATAAAAAAAAAATACCTAAGTGAGGTGAAGTAACAACATCTGGGGCTGTGGCCACAAATGACAATAATGGGATTCTGTTAATGCTTAAACAAAGTGCAGCTTGCACAAGCAGAGAAATGTATGAAAGTCAGCAAATTATCCGTTTAAAATATCTACCTAAAGTTTGCTAGCATAAGCTAACATCCACCTTAAGCTAGTCTCATTTTAAAAGCAGGCTAAGGGGAAATGTCATTGAACTTAATGTTAGCTAACAATAGGAATGTATACTCCATGAAACCAAGTGCATGATTATAGTATATATTATATAGTATTAAACAAGTGTGTGTGGGTTCTTTCCAAACTGGTATTATTTCCTACATATCAGGCAATGCACTGGTAGATTTCAGTCCCCCTGCACACATTTATCCTGCCTCAACCTACTTTAATGATGCTGTCAATTCATTCTTGGGCCAAATCAGTATGTTGCAACATAAAACTCGACTATCACTCAGCTGACTAGTTACCCGACAATTTGTAAAGCTGAAAAGATTTCTCTCTCCGAATTCCTCTCAGGTGTATAGTCAAAAGGGCATGGAGATAGTTCAGTGAGATTGTATTAAAAGTGGAACTTTACAATGGTCTCATCTGTATGTAGCCATGTATCATTTGTTCACACCTATTGCAATTGAATCACACTGCTAAAGTGACTCTCCGTGGTGCCTTGTTGCAGTAGCACTTCCCCATCTGACTTGCAGAGAATGAGCAACGTTTTTGCCTGGCCTAGTTCCTCCAGAGGCATGCTAATGAAACAATTTGGCAGCTTGCCTTCGAAGGCAGGAGGGATGGACTTGTTTCACTTGATGTCAGTGTGGGGATCTGGAGGAGAGAAGAGAATTACAGGTTGGCATTGCTTCAATTGGCAGGAAGGGAGCAAAAGAAAAAGACACCATGCAATGTTGTTCGACCACTAGACACAGAGCCGAGCGCAGATTATTTTGGGGATTGTTTCAGTTCAATTATTTTTGGTGGCTTAAGGTTATACCACCGTGCAGGACCTGTTAAATTCATTCCCCTTGACCAAAAAGACCGAAACACCTCAATTTAACTCCACCATATGTTACTGGTGAGCCAGGAGTGTATATATTCACCTGTCCCATCCCAACGTAGAAACACAGCTGATTTGTACAGTAATTAAAACATTGAGCACTAATGGGTCACACATATGGTGCAGGCTTGTTCTCAGTGCCACTTGGTGTCTTCTCTGGAGCAAACAGCTGTGGATGCTGATTACTAGGAATGGCCTTGAAATGTCTTGCCAGGACTTTTTATTTTTTCCCACTGTGTTGCTGCTACCTTATTGCATGTTTGTCACCATGTTGCCACATGGATTTTCTTTCACCAGCTACTTTTTTTTCTCTTTTTGTCTTAATTCCAAGAATGTCAAAAAACTGAATTTGCAATGCCCTCCAGATTATCACGTCCTAAATGAGCCAAGACTAATGCCCGTTCATAAGACTATTGCTGGACACAAGAGTATTATGTTGGCTGAGTGCTGAGACCTGCATGACTATGACTGGCTATGACAACCATGATGTGAATATTAATACATTACCTGTCTGTCTTCCCTACAGCACTGGCACATCTTTCTGAATTTAGCTGCATGTATTTTCATTTAACGTGCACCTTTTTGGTGTGTGTTTCCAAGTACTATTTTCAATGGTACAAGCTTGTAATGACATTATAATCTCTGAGAATACTGGTAGTGCTCCAATAGCTCTCCTCTTCGGCATATCCCAGGGCTGCAAGCATGAGACTGGAGTGAGCTGAGCACTGATGCTTGGCAGTCCTAGATGCCTGCAGCTCAACCATCTATCAGCTCAGCTTGCTTTCCACTGGTCAGCACTGTGGCGAAGGCACAGGCTGACACAAACTGCCCTGACGGGAAATTCAGGGACATATTACTCTGGTATATGTTAAGTTTTATTACCCAACAGGAAGCATTGTCCTGAAATGTCCTGATATTTCTCTCAGAGAAGCGACGGGGTGAATGTTTGAACACTGAAATATCTGTCGGCACACTTGTGAATACAATTGCCATCCTTTGTGAAATGACAGTGCTGCAGAACTGCTTGTGATTCTGGCCCCTATTTTTTGAAGAGGGTTAACACAATTTGTGTGAACTTGTGAGTGACGTAGAGTCATATCATCAAAACAGACATTTCCTTTTAACGTTTTGACAATCAATCCTAACTCTGACTGTCAATGTGCTTAAGTAAAAATGGCAAGTTCATTACTAACAGCTGCCACAGCCTGAAGAAAACTAAGCCTTGATATCAGAGGGAGCCAAGATAAGAGCGGAGGATTACTAGCCTGTCGACATGCTGAGAAGAAATCAGACGGCCCAGTGAAGCTGTCTGTGGCATCAAAGGTCATCCTTATTAAAGATTATTATGAAAAGACTTGAAGATACTGTCAGATGAGTGGATTACTGTGAAAATATAGTCCAAAAATGGCGAACAGGAGGCAGAAAGGTGCACAAAGGTCAGGTTGGCTGGCTGATCCACCAGGGGGAGAGGGATTCATCTCGGGTGCACACAATGCTTCTGTCAAAGGTGCCCCAAAGGTGCTCCTATGTATATTTGTCACTGAAGATTAGGAAAGGCCAGTATATAGAGTGTGGTTTATGAATGCCAATACTGACTGCTTAAGGTGCTTCATCACTGTTTACTTAGAATCCAATTCATCATCGACCTGCAAGAGGAAAGTCAGCAAAATTGTCCACTTACACAGAAAGTGCTGCATCAGAGAAAGTTTAAATGGTCGCACTAATGCCTGCAGCCAGAAAATGGCTCGATCATTGTGGATTGATCAAGATGGACTAAATATAGAGAACATTGTAGCGTAAGTAACATTTCTTGAATCTAAGGCTACTTCAGCAACAGAAGATCAAACTGCAAAAGATATACTATCCCTTTGTGAGTTCTGAAATTCCTCTTCCCATTTGCAGGATTTCCATAAAGATCCGGCAGCAAGCCAGTTTTTATCTGATCATTCCAGTTAGAAGATTTCCGGCAGGTAAGTGAAAAGAAAAACAGAGCAGAGTTAATCTGTTATGATGTTAGCCGTTTGAACAAACCATTGATTCAAATCAAAAATCTAACGCTATTTTCCACTCTACCTCCTCAGGATGCTTCCAAAATGCAAAAGAGGACTGGAACAGTGTTGCATGGCGGATTTGTAGAGATAATCTGGGCTGTAAAATGTGATAGGATATTTTCCCCCTCTTCTTCCTCTATGGTGCTGTGCTGCGGCTACAAATTGGAGCCTCTGTAATGGGATGCAGAACAGGGACAAATGGCTTATTTTACAGTATATAGGCTCATTCCTCTGACTTTGCCTCTGCCCTTGACATTTACTGTTGGAGACAAATGTTCACTATCGCTTGACTTATAATGGCAGGGTGTTAAAACACTTAGGCTATTCCTTTTTCCCTGGACGTCTAAACATCTTCATCAGGAGTGTGCTGACATTCTGCAATTGAGTCGGGTCTCTCTCTCCTCTAACTTCCTGTTTGGCATTACTAACATGGCATTACTACCATGATTGACATGGCTGCCTGTCGCTGTCACAGCCTCTCTTTAACCTTTGCCTGTTAGATGCACTGAACATGTGACTGCCAGTGTCTTCATTTGATTATAATCAAATGTGTTGTTTACACCTGTTATTAAATATGCAGTTTGTATCTGGATTTATCTGGATCTGATCACTGGCTTGTCTTTGCATTTACATCTGATATTAATATGATTTTTTCTTATCTTGATTATGCCAGCATTGTGATCATATCTCAACATGAAAATTAGGGAGGCAGACTTGTTAAAGGGGTGATAGAATGCAAAACCGATTTTACCCTGTCATAGTTGAAAAATGACAGTTTGGAGGGTAAATAGGACATTCATAGAACCTCAAAATCCGATTGACACCTCTTTCCTCTGCAAATCTCACGATTTGAAACTGCTGCTGAAAACGGGCGAATCTGAACAAAGTTAAAAGTTGACGTCAACTTCTCAATTCCTCCTCTTTTGGCTCTACCTTCTGTCTTTGTAACGCCCCAAAATTTACATAGGCCACTAACTGATCTGAGGTCAGTTAGTCTTCTAAATCTAGGTTGTGCAGATCTCTGCTATTTCATTACAATATTCACTTCTGCGACTTTTTTATGCGAGAAATCAATTCTGTAAAACTCAAATATGGGCCGTTTTATGAAAATTGATGGCTAATTGCAAATTTGGTAAGACAGTGTCGGACTTTACGAGCTCCACAATCTGCCGGGACAGGTGGCGGCTGCTGCCCGGGTTTGCTGCCTTCCCTGTCGGGCTCTCCCCCTTCACAGACCCGCTGAGCTGGAGCTCTGTCAGGATCTCACACATGAGCTGCGCAGTGTACTTTAGAAAATAAGAACATTTTGAGGTTTTGCAAGGATATTGAAAAAGAACCACGTTCGTAAATGCAGTGTTCCAGACTGTACAACGGAATAGCCTACTGGCCCAGAGAAAAGGGTTTAGAACGAGTATATTGGACGAGAGGGAGTTGTGGATCTAACGCAGCACTGCAAAGGCACTGGCAGAGGACAGGCTTGCAGGGTTTCACTGTCTGCTCCCCGCGCTTACTAGCTACAAGGTGAGTTGTGATTCTTTGGTCGAGGTTTTTTTATGTCGCAAGAGTAACGTTAACACTAGTTATAATGAAAGTGTCGAAACTTTTTTATTTTGTCTCGGCTGTTTTAGCCGCCGCGGCTCGTGCCTGGGGATGTCTGGGCATGTCTGGGCATGTAACAGACAGTGTGTCTGTGTCTGTGTGTGTGCGTTGTGCAGCGGTGTGTGTGTCAGTGTGTGTGTGTGTGTGTGTGTGTGTGCGCTGTGTGCAGGGCAGCAGTGTGTGTGTGTGTGTGTGTGTGTGTGTGTGTGTGTGTGTGTGTGTGTGTGTGTGTGTATGTATGTATGTGTGTGTGTGTGTGTGTGTGTGTGTGTGTGTGTGTGTGTGTATGTATGTGTGTGTGTGTGTGTGTGTGTGTGTGTGTGTGTGTGTGTGTCTGAAATATGAGACCTGCTGTATCGTCTCCAATGTATTGTGTATGTGGTTCGTCAACCAGTCAGCGCGCAACTCATCTAAATATTCATGAGCATACCATATTTGGAAGAAAAGCTGTCGTTCCAAATACAGCCATTACACAGGGATGCATAAGGGCCAAAAGAAATAGCACCTGGGCCATTTTCAGCCCAACCAATGTTAAATACCCTATCAGGAGACCTTAAGGAACAGTGTGAAATACCCTATATAATCATTCTATCACCCCTTTAACATACAAACAACACTTTTTTGTAGCCTTTCGTCAGGTAGCTTGAGATAGCAGGAAGAGGCGGAGTTTGGTGACATTTCATCTTATTGGGTGTATTTTTTCCAACCTATAGAAGTCTATTCACTTTGTTTCAAGCAATCATGTGAAGTTCATAACTTAGGTATGAGAGCAGGGCCATGCCTCAACAACACCTCTAATCACCTGTCAAGCTTACCTGGTCAACCCATCCTACATTGTTTGTCTCCGAAGTTTCCTTACTACCTCATCCCTTCCCACTTCTCTTCATTCTCCCTTCGCTTCTCCCTTCATTCCTACCTATTCAATCTGGTGTATACCTCTCTCATGTCTCATTCTGGGTACCGTCTGGGGGGCTTGTACGTAATCAGCTCGGGTGGGAACACACCTGAGATGGAACCCACCACACTGAGTCTCCCTCCGCTCGGTCTTCAGTAGGCTACGTCCTGCCAGATCAGCCTAACAGACCTTAACCTTGACCTAGCCCCTCTAAATCCATTTATCTTCCTCAACATCCAATACTTCCTGAACTTCAATTAAACCTTAAAAATTACATATTGTTGTGGCATGGTACTTGCTAGTGAAAGTCTCTTTAGGGTAAAGGAATGTAATCTGTTGAATACTACTGCTGATGATTTTTGGTGTTAATCAACAGCCAATATTCAAACACAGGAAGGACTTAGCCAGAAATTTCACCGTTCTCGGCTGAGATGGGACTGCATAGCTTTCTTTTGGTTTAATTTGACATTCCTTTTAAGGATTCTGTTATTCTACAGTACTGTTGTTTGTATTATTTGTTATTGAATAAAAAAACCTTCAAAAAGGTTTGGTGTGTTTTATGCATGTTTGAACAAGAAAAAAATAAACAATATCTGAATCCCAAAATTGAAAACCACCCCTAACCCCTAACACCTAAACCTAACCCTAACAACCAACAAACGAATATCCAAATAGTAGAATATCTGGGTCCAGCGCTAATTTAATAAACCCTAATTAACAGTCTTAATTTAGCGGAATCATCACCTTATTGTGGTGGAGAGGTTTGTGTGTCCCTATGAACCTCTGGGCTGTGTTGTCTGGAGCTGGTTGCCCAGGGTGTGAGGCGCCGGGCGGGTGTGGGGATACTCACAAGCCCCCGGCTGAGCGCCGCTGCGTTGGAGTTTACCCCGGTGGACGAGAGGGTCGCCTCCCTACGCCTGCGGGTTGTGGGGGGGAAAACTCTGACTGTTGTTTGTGCATATGCACCAAACAGGAGTTCGGAGTATTCGGCTTTCTTGGAGACCTTGACTGGAGTCCTGCATGGGGCTTCAGTGGGGGACTCCATTGTTCTGCTGGGCACGTGGGCAATGATGGAGACACATGGAAAGGCGTGATTGGGAGGAACGGCCTCCCTGATCTAAACCAGAGTGGTTGTTTGTTGTTGGACTTCTGTGCTAGTCATGGATTGTCTATAACAAACACCATTTTCAAACATCGGGATGCTCATAAGTGTACTTGGTACCAGAGCACCCTAAGCCAAAGGTCAATGAGCGATTTTATAATCGTTTCATCTGATCTGAGGCCGTATGTTTTGGACACTCGGGTGAAGAGAGGGGCGGAGCTGTCAACTGATCACCATCTGGTGGTGAGTTGGGGGTGAACCTCTGGGGGTGGGGGAAGACTCTGGACAGACCTGGTAAGCCCAAACGGGTAGTGCGGGTAAATTGGGAACGTCTGGAGGAGGCGCCTGTCCGACAGACTTTCAACTCACACCTCCGGCGGAGCTTTTCGTGCATCCCTGTGGAGGATGGGGGCATTGAACCCGAGTGGACAATGTTCACAGTTTCCATTGCTGAAGCTGCGGCGAGGAGCTGTGGTCTTAGGGTCTTAGGTGCCTCAAGGGGCGGTAACCCATGAACACCGTGGTGGACAACGGTGGTCAGGGAAGCCGTCCGACTGAAGGAGTCTTTCCAGGATATGTTATCCCAGAGGACTCTGGAGGCGGTTGCAGGGTACCGAAGGGCCCGAAGGGCTGCAGCCCCTGCCGTGAAAGAGGCAAAGCAGCGGGTGTGGGAGAAGTTTGGAAAAGACATGGAGAAGGACTTTCGGTCGGCACCAAGGTGCTTCTGGAAAACTGTTCGCCACCTCAGGAGGGGGGGGGGGACCATCCAAGCTGTGTACAGTAAGGATGGGACACTGTTGACCTCAACTAAGGAGGTAATAGGGCGGTGGAAGGAGCACTTTGAGGAACTCCTGAATCCGACTAATACGCCCTCTATGTTAGAGGCAGAGCTGGAGGATGATGGGGGATCATTGTCAATTTCCCAGGTGGAAGTCACTGATGTAGTCAAACAACTCCACAGTGGCAAAGCCCCTGGGATTGATGAGATCCGTCCAGAAATGCTCAAGGCTCTAGGTGTGGAGGGGCTGTCCTGGTTGACACGCCTCTTCAACATTGCGTGGAAGTCTGGGACAGTGCCAAAGGAGTGGCAGACCGGTGTGGTGGTTCCCTTTTTTAAAAAGGGGGACCAGAGGGTGTGTGCCAATTACAGGGGTATCACACTTCTCAGCCTCCCTGGTAAAGTCTACTCCAAGGTGCTGGAAAGGAGGGTTCGGCCGATAGTCGAACCTCAGATTGAAGAGGAACAATGCGGATTCCGTCCTGGTCGTGGAACAACGGACCAGCTCTTCACTCTTGCAAGGATCCTGGAGGGAGCCTGGGAGTATGCCCAACCGGTCTACATGTGTTTTGTGGATCTGGAAAAGGCGTATGACCGGGTCCAACGGGAGATACTGTGGGAGGTGCTGCGGTAGTATGGGGTGAGGGGGTCTCTTCTCAGGGCCATCCAATCTCTGTACGACCAAAGTGAGAGCTGTGTCCGGGTTCTCGGCAGTAAGTCGGACTTGTTTCAGGTGAGGGTTGGCCTCCGCCAGGGCTGCGCTTTGTCACCAATCCTGTTTGTAGCATTTATGGACAGGATATCGAGGCGTAGTCTGGGTGGGGAGGGGTTGCGGTTCGGTGGGCTGGGGATTTCATCGCTGCTCTTTGCAGATGATGTGGTCCTGATGGCATCATCGGCCTGCGACCTTCAGCACTCACTGGATCGGTTCGCAGCCGATTGTGAAGCGGTTGGGATGAGGATCAGCACCTCTAAATCTGAGGCCATGGTTCTCAGCAGGAAACCGATGGAGTGCCTACTCCAGGTAGGGAATGAGTCCTTACCCCAAGTGAAGGAGTTCAAGTACCTTGGGGTTTTGTTCGCGAGTGAGGGGACAATGGAGCGGGAGATTGGTCGGAGAATCGGCGCAGCGGGTGCGGTATTACATTCAATTTATCGCACCGTTGTGACGAAAAGAGAGCTGAGCCAGAAGGCAAAGCTCTCGATCTACCGGTCAGTTTTCGTTCCTACCCTCACCTATGGTCATGAAGGCTGGGTGATGACCGAAAGAACGAGATCCAGGGTACAAGCGGCCGAAATGGGTTTCCTCAGGAGGGTGGCTGGCGTCTCCCTTAGAGATAGGGTGAGAAGCTCAGTCATCCGTGAGGAGCTCGTAGAGCCGCTGCTCCTTTGCGTCGAAAGGAGCCAGTAGAGGTGGTTCGGGCATCTGGTAAGGATGCCCCCTGGGCGCCTCCCTAGGGAGGTGTTCCAGGCATGTCCTTTAGGGAGGAGGCCTCGGGAAGACCCAGGACTAGGTGGAGGGATTATATCTCCAACCTGGCCTGGGAACGCCTCGGGATCCCCCAGTCGGAGCTGCTTAATGTTGCTCGGGAAAGGGAAGTTTGGGGTCCCCTGCTGGAGCTGCTCCCCCCGCGACCCAATACCGGATAAGCGGATGAAGATGGATGGATGGATTGATGGACTTTAGCGGAGATCTGACCACAAGACAGGCAAGCCGATCCGAATGGCAATGCGCAATGTGTTTTTCCCTATACAGATAACATATCCTAACATATATTGCATGTTAATACCAGGTGTAAATCAAGATGTACTCCCTACTGAAACTGGCATGTAAACATGTAAAATATACACTTATACCAGGTCATCTTGATTGCATTAAGGTCCTAATTGGAGTGAGTTAAACATGATTAATGGAGCCAATGTACTGATAACGTTGGCATGTGTACAGTTCAGTCTGGCTTCTTTTGGTGTTTTGATTCTGTGCCACATTTTCCTCTTGTTATTCTCACAACACATCTTTCTACAAACTCCCTTGATTATTAGGCAACTCATGAGTTAATTACAGGGTTGGGGTTCCTGTGAACCACATTCATCCTTTAATCAAGCTATTACCTTCATTGGGGAACAGTAATGCTGTCATGTGCAGTACACTGTAATAAAGTAATGTTATCCTAAACAAGCATAGAACTGGCTCTCCTACTTGCCCCTTGCTACACAACTACAAGGAGGATAAGCACTTTTTGACCAACTCTCTGCAGCACTTTACAGTATTTGCACATTATTCAACTGTTGAAATGTTGAATGATTTTTGTGATACCCTGGGATGGCCCTGCAGTCGTGTTTCCATGTATTCTGTGCATAAAAGAGCGGTTTCTTTTAATTGTCTCTTACCCCAGACTAAGTTGGCCATTTCGCTGACCCACAGAAGACATGGGTTGTAGAGTCCTTGTTTCAGTGCTGACAGGGATGGTCTCCACATGTTGTGGAGTGGAGCACTTTTACTTTTATTTAGAACAAAATGAAGATTTTTTTTTCACATTTGTGAAGGTCCACATACAATTTAACTATAAAGCATTACATACCAACAGAAACAAGTACCATGTTCCTTAATTTACAGCACAAGTATTTAACAAGCAGACTAGTGGGTTTATGATATCTCAATGTTATACATTTTTAGTGTCAAGGTTGCTAACAAGAACAAACAATGCAGTTGATGACTGTTTTTCATTATTTACATCCTGCAGTGGAATTTGCATTGATCTGCTTGATGAGCTATATTTATTTACCAGTTACTGATGATGATACCAGCTAAATATAAAGCAGTCAAATGATCCTTCCTGACCTTATGAGCTGACGAGGATCTCCTTAACATTCGTTCCCCAACAACTGAAGCACACAGGGGATTATGGGATACTGAAGCCTGCACAAGATAAGACCACTTGGTTCCCCATGGAGGACTTGTTGGGACAAAGTGTTATATTTTCAGTGCAATGTTTATTTTAACCCTAACACGACCAAGTCTATACACAACCATCATGAATTGTCCGACGTGAAGGCTAAAGCATAGGAATCTCTCCCATCAATACCATCCATCACATGTATGTATGCAGGGCTGGACTGGGACAAAAAATCGGCCCTGGCATTTTTGGCCCAGGCAGCCCACACCCACCGTGATTGGTCAGACACATTCCCTGCAGACAGTCCTCTTAAAATATGCGTGCGTTCTATGATATGCGTTGCCTAGTGTTCTGTGTTCATGTGATAGTTTTGGATCCTTCAAGAGGGGTGTCAAGATTTATCTGTTGATCTTACACTTAAATAATTAATTCATTCTTAGAGTTATGATTTGTATTTTTATATATTTTTATTATTGATATTTGATATTGTATTGTTATTATTGTTATTATTACTATTTTGCTTAATATTGGCTTAGCAACTTTAAATTTAATTTTAACTATTGTAAGATTCATATTTTGTCGCTTTGGACAAAAGTGTCTGCTAAATACAATAACCATAACCATAACCCTTTCCAAAAGCTAGAATAAAGCTGAGAGTAGTATATGCCCTGGAAAAGAGCACCTATACAAGAGAAGCTAATTAAGCCATTCAAGGAACACTGATGCTTGTATCAACACTGATTTTATAGATCAAACAGACTTTTCAGCTACCCAACAGGCTAACCGCTAGCATTTTCAATGTAAGCTTAAACAGATAGGTTACCTGACAGCCACTAACTTTAATATTACAGACAAACTGCTTGTTGTCGTTATGACGTGACACACGCGCACACGCGTGCGCGCGCACACACACACACACACACACACACACACACACACACACACACACACACACACACACACACACACACACACACACAGAGCCTCCCTCCCTTCCTGAGAGTCCTACCCCTTACCACATCGTCCTCTAGCCTATCTTTTCCTCACTCGCTCCCGTGGCCCTGTCGCCTCCTCCTCGCGGCTTCTTCCCTGTCATGATGCTGTTTCTCTCTTCTCTCTCCTCGGCTTCAGGTAATGCTGATGTTGAAGCAGCTACTACAGCCCCAAACATGTCCGAAATTTTGGAGGAATCCGCCTGTAGATTCTTAATCTTTTTCTCCTGTAATTTTCTGCACCTCCCTTGCACTTTAGTGGTCGTTTGTCCATTTTAACGTGGATGCTAAACTTCCAGCATAACTATTACAGCTTGTGTCAGGGCCGGGAGGCGTGGCCATGGTGGGATTTGTAAATTTGCGGCCTGGAGTGGGGAAGGGGGTTCCTGGATTTGATTGGGTCAGGCCAGTGCCAATAAAGAAAATTAACCAATGGGCTGCTGTGAATTCTTTATGGGCCGGCCCGGCCAAAAATAAAAAAGGCCTATTTATATCGGCGATTCGTCCAAAAAGTGCGTCGGCCCACCGGGAAAATGCCCGGTATGCCAGATGGCCAATCCAGCCCTGTATGTATGACATGCATGTGGCATCATCTTTAGAATGATACTGATTTCAGTACATTATTTGTTTGCTCTGTATGCCTGAAGAGCATCAACAACTGAAAGTGTGTATGAAGCAAATGGAGTGTGCTGAAAATTGTGCTTTGTTAACTTTCTGGGTTTAAAATTGGTCTTTAAATTTTCTGTATTTCAGGGCAACTTGTATCGGACCAAACTATTACACAGTACATCTTTGTGAAAGTAGTCTGTGAACTGCAAAGCAATCAAGGAACTGACTGCTGGACATTAGGCTACCATCCTTTTAGGGTTCCACACTCTGGCTAACAGGCCTAAAAAGTACCTCACTTCTAGTTGGTTTGAATATTAGTTGTTCGTTGTACTTTCTCTATTCTGCTGTTCATCTTCAGTTATCCTTGTGTGATTCATCAAGTCACGTTCCTACAGTGGATTCAACAACCAGCAGGCCTTGAACATCTTCACTTTCTGTCCTCTCTCACTCTCCATCTCCATATCTTTGCCTCTTGTTTTTCTCCTTCGTCTTCCCTTGGTTTGGAAGAATTTATTCCCATGGTGGCTTCTGCTGCTTCAAATGCGCTGACTTCAGCATCTGATCTGAGAACAACTCTTGTGATCAGGCAGGATTCGTACTTGTCAGGATCGCCTACTGCTTCAGTACCCCTTTCTTTCTACCCCCTCTTATTTTTTTATCACATTCTCTTTCTTCTCTCCCTCAGCATAATTTCCCTTTTATTCTCAAGCTGCTCGCCTGCAGTCTGTTCAATCTGCCTTTTCTTCTTTTGTCTTATTATTACTTCTGAGCTTTATGACATCAGCTTTGTAACTTTTCATGACGGTCCAGTCTTATGAAAAATTATCCAGCTTGAATTTTCTCCGCGGCTAAACAGAATATATGTACAAGTCATTCTACAGTGAGAAGCGATCTCTCATAGTCTTTCATTTTAACTGTATATACAGGCAAATAAATGGTCATGTTTTGTTCTGTCAGTGGTTTGGGGCAAAGATATTTAAGCTAATCCATTGTAATAATATCCACATTTCCAATAATTTGAGCTAAAAAAACGTTGTGTCAATCCATGTGTCATAAACCAGAGTAAGAATTCATACAGCAGTCGGATGCAGATATTAAAAGAATGATGAACGAAGCCACAGAGGATAAAGTGTAAAACATCAGGCCTTTAACCCAGATCTATTTGGGCATCACAGTGGCTAAGTGGTTGGACTGTCATCTCGCATAAAGAAGGACTAGTGTTTGTCGCCACGGTGCTTTCTGTTTGGAGATAACATATTCTCCATGTCGCCCCAGTTCTCCAGTTTCCTCCCAGACTCTGCAGATGTGGAATTCAGGGTGACTTGATATCCTAAATGACTTATAGTTAAGCATGGGACTGCTTGTCTCTTCATGTTAGTTTGCCAGGATAGGAACATGAAGAACGAAGAAATGATTTAGCTTCAGTATACCACAAGACTAAACAGTGCATGATGAAACTACCTCCATTTAAATGTTCTTATAGCAGCCATGACACAGCCTTGTTGAGAAGATGGTATTTGTGCAGATGATTGAAGGGCAAAGACAGGGGTGTGGCCTTGATTAAACCTTATTTTAAAATAATATTTGTATTCTCCTAATTTACAACAGTAAATGCATTTTTAGAGAAATGTAATGTCACCTGAAATCTACCAAATTGCAAAATGTATACAGAACAGATCCAATATATATATATATATATTAGATTAGATAGACTTTATTGATCCCAATTTGGGAAATTTCAGTGCTACAACAGAAAAATAAAAGACACACAGCACACATACAGAATACAAGAAAATAAGAAATAAGATAGAATACAAGAACAACTATTCCTTCAATATCCATTCTTGCAATACAATATCAATTAACATAGTAACTACAGCATTATTATGCTCATGTTTAGTCACTCAAACCACTTTTTTAAGCCTTTTTTGACTTATAGCACGAGACATGATGCGTTTACCTTTTTCAAATTTAATTAATTAAATTTAATTAATAATAATAATAATAATAATAATAATAATAATAACTAATTAATTAATTTCAAATTTCACGAAGATTCTGGCATTCACCAATGTTTTCTTATTTGGGATTTGTTCTTAGGTAAGAACAGAATCTACGCACACTCAAGAGCACTCCTACGCACAATTGAGAGCTGACATGTTTGCGCAAAGTAAGTAGATTTACTGTTTTCGTCTACTCTAATTTAAAATTTAATATTTCTCTAAGAAACCTATTTCTCAACTAATTTTTGTCATTATTTTACACATAATAAGCATAAGCACTTTGAATTGTCATTGTGTATGAACCTTATGTTAAGAATCACCATAATTGATTGATCACGCTATTTATACACCGAAAGTGTGCATATTTCTCCACCCAGACCACCCCACACAATGGCGTATTTCTTTTTGTATGCCTCAGATCTTAGATCAAACCATTTCCTTTTTACTTCATCAGTTCTGTGCCCTTTTCCGGAATCAGCGTTCACTGCATGAGTAATTGCTGCTTTGTATCCATTGCTGATGCTACTAAATATGATGTCTCATATTTCGCTAACTTCTTGCAACAGTACCTGAACTTCAGAATTACTAAAGATTTTCTTTCTTTTGGAGTCAAGGCCTCCACCGTTTTTACCACGTCTTTTGTGTGCACACGGCCCAGCCATCTCATGCACTTTTATGGGAATTAACGGGGTGTTTACCTATGCTAAATAGAAGCAATTTCTGCTCCCTATACAAACCCTCAATCACTCCACTTTGGGTTTTCCTTAATTTACTGTCTTATGCGTGAGAGAAAACGTTTGCGTTCACTCCACCGACCAACATCTGTGTTCACCCTTTGAGTTGTTAATTTTTTAATTAACCTTTGTAGTTTAGATTTTTCTTGGTCATGTGACAATTAGATTTTTGTTTTTGTTTAACTGCAGCTGAAGGTTAAAAGGTAAAGTGTAGTGAATGGAAAATTTCCAAACTACCTAATTATCATTGAACACATCCTCACTGCCCAGAAGCCATCAATCCCCATCTCGGTCTTGGTTACACCAATACATACATACGTAGATAGACATGAACACTAAATCAACCACACAACACCAAAACCCAGATAACAAAAATGCACACTCAAAACATTAACAGGACATCAATAAAACATACTTCAACAAAGACAGGAACAGTTTAGATCACAGTCCCATGAGCCTTTCCACTGCTTCAGCGCAGAGCACAACAGAGAGGGCTATGCCATGCATGTCATAGCCTTCTCTCTTCCCAAATTTACCATCTAATTACACTATAAGCTGTCCAATAAGCACACAAAGCCCACCAGTTCCCTTTGTTAGGTAATCCTCGATGGGGAAAACTATAAATGAACCCCCACATCTTCTTAGTCCTAGGTTACATCTGATATTTTGATCTAATGACAAGCATGACAATTTTTCCATGCACTGGTCAATTTAGAGATTGTGGGCTATTTTGCTTCCATAACATGTCTTCTTTCATACTAGTGGAAAGAAAACATCTAAAATACACATCTAGGTGTTTATTTTTACTACATGTTGTCTATTTATGCCTGCAGATTTCTCCTAAATTGACACAAAATTTGCATTAGATAAGGCCTCATTAGCATGAAATAAACGTAACATTTCAGAAGACTGAAATTGTGTCAATGTAAGTAATCAATAGGGAAGTTTATTGGGCGTAACTATTAGTTAAAATGTTTATCCTATTTACCTGTAGTGTCTTCCGTAACTTGAAATACTGTAACTTACATGAAGTAATGGGTTCTCATTATCCACTTACATTGAAGTTTAAATGAGCCAATGTTGACTTTTGGTTTCATACAGGGCACGGACAGCTGTCTCCTGGGTAAAAGTCCTGTGTTTGTCTTACCCATCCATCCACTCCAATCTCCTTCTTATGCAGACTTTGTCGCTTTTTATTATTATCCTACCTTTTTACTATGTCATCTCACTGCACCACAGTCGAGTAGTTAGTCCCCTCAAAAAATAAATGAGAATGAATGAATATATCTCCAAAATGCCTTGGCAGTAAACATTTTGCAATTAGGCCTATTGTAAATGTTTAAAAGCTTTATTTCTAATATATTTATTTATATTTGGTATTTAGGCTGCTTTAAAGCTTTAGTGCGTAACTTTTTGATATTAATGAACGTCCGTTACATTCAAGCCATTGCCAGATGAGTTGCTACAAAGCTAATTAAGACTATCAGCTCCACACAACTCTCTCTGGATTTCTTCATTGTCCTGTGACTTTCCCTCGCAGAAGCTTGAGTGAAGATAATAACCTCTTCAGAAGAGTCCATCATGTTTTTTTAATCCTCCGTGTCCTCCTTGCATACTAGCAACTGCGCGGAAGAGGGGCGCGTGCACGATCATGGAAGACTTGTATCACGTGGACGTGTTGACAGTTTTGTTGTCATTAGAATTCCTCATGGGAGCGACAGAAACGCGCACTATAGCTTTAATGTATTTTGGTAATGACATAGTTGCACATGACTCAAAAACTGTTTTTGAGCTTAGGGACTGGGTGCATATAGTGTTTTTTTCTAAGTGCCGGCATCTTTTTTTCAATTGTTGCCCATGAGGACATGTCGCCTAGTGAAAAAACGCTGCACATAGTCTCTTTTTTCAGAGCACTCCACTTTTTTTCTGCAGCCACTATGAGCGCTTCTGGTTGATAATCTCTGAACTTTTCAGAAAATCGCTGATGTTGTCAACTGTCGCTCCTTTGATGGAAATGCCCATTTATGGGAGCAGATCAGCCGGACACTCAATGTTGCTTATAAGTTTTGTTTTTTTGTCCCGGGTCCTTGAGCAGTTACTTTATCAGAAATAAAAGAGTAGCTGGTGTATCTTATTTCAGCGCAGCCAAACATAATCATGTTCTTTTAAAAAGTCAGACAATTGGCCAACCACAACTGTGACTCCTTCAAAATTAAAAGCCACCCCATATTTGGCCAGCTCAACTCTTTTAATGTGAAGCAGCAACAGTAGGAAATGTTCAGTTTGCAGTTAGATCTTTTGCATGGCTGTAACAGTGAGGCTGATATCAGTGAGGTCAAATAAAAAAAAAAAAGCAATGCTGGACTGTATGCATTCTTTCCCTGGTGTGTAGTTAGACAATTTCCATCCTGATTTTGGCAGACTCCGCCACTAACAATGAAAAGTACTACAGCTATAGAAAGTTAATTACATAATGTACACAAATGGATTGCTGACAAAAACAATCCATTTATACATATTATAAAAAATTGTTTCATTTCATGATACTTTTAACAGTTATAACTTTAATGGTAAGCTCATCTCACCTTTACCAATCAAACATACATTTATGTCTCTCTTTACCTGATAGGCCATCATTTTTAATGTATATAAATGATCCCTCCCTGTGTCCTTCCCTGCTCTAACATCCTGTGTAATGAGGAATCACTGTGCATCAATTTAAGGAAACTACATGCTCTCAAAATGTCATCGGACTGGGTCTCTAACCCATAAAATTAGACTATCAGCAGGACTTCAAAATGGGTTGGGTAGCAACGGAGTACCATGGTGAAAGTAAAACACCACAGGGGACAGCATTTGAAAGCAAACCACTTCAGCTTTCTAAGTTTCCTTCTGAGACTACTTTTTTTTATTTAAAATGGATGGTTTCTTGATTGAAACCAGCTGCCAAAAGCAGATTAATGTTTGTAAAGATTTTAAACATTGTAATATTAAAGGGTTAATTGTATATGAAAATTATTTTTTGTTGTGGCTTGGGCATGTCCTCAGACTTGTGTAAATGTACAATTTAAGGAACATGCTGACTTATTGGGACTTTAGCTTATTCACCTTATCCCCCAGAGTTAGTTAAGTCCATACATACCCTTCTCATCTCTGTGAGTGTCGTAACGCTGTCTGACGCACCCACCGCTAGCCTAGTTTAGCACAGATCCTGGAGGTAACTGGCTTCATCTAGCCTACTGCTCCCAATAAGTGACAAAATAACGCCAACAGTTTCCTATTTACATGTTGTGATTTGTGCCATAAAATACATTCAATTAATGTGAATGTACTTTACTCTTTACTGTTTGAATTAATTTAATTAATTAATTAATTAATTAATCAAATTGGAAAATGTATCAATATCTCTTTTTCTGTATCACAAACAGCCACACAAACCAGATTTAATATTATTAATTTACCTAATTAACCTTGATGTTGCTGCCTACATGGCTGTACCCAGTTAGAGCTGTGGGTTTACATTTTTACAGGTATATCTGGCAATCTGGCATGGCTGTCAAACTGAGCAGTTGATAACAACACACAGGCCAAAACAAAAACAGAAATTACATCACGAAACGGAAATTTCAAAAGGTGAAAATACTGGCATTAGCATTGTTGTTGGAAAAGATAGTGTTTCAAGTTAGCATGTTTTCTCAATATCTGATGACTCATTGGGGTCATTTTTGGATTTATTACAGTAAATATATTACATGTTGGACCTTTAAGGACTATTTGTCTGGCTGCTGTTTCACCTGTAGGCTCTTATCGTTGCATCATGTGTTTTCTTTTGCTATTGCACAGCTGTCCTCTCATTTGTAACTCACCGGCCTAGAACAAGAAATACAGATTACATGCTGCTGATTAATGAAACAATGGAGAACATTTCTTACACAATGTGAGACAGTTCTGCATTGTACTCTATTCCGAATAAACAACAAAGACATGTTTAAAGCACAAAAGGCTGTCTGAGGGGGAAATAACAAGCAACTGTATTTACCCCCCACACGCTGTTCAATACAATGTGTAATGGAAGATCAGAGTTTCTGGCCTACCGGGGGATTACTGCAACCTCTGGCTGGAATCACGCACAAACAAATGAAACGGAAGTTTTTTTTTAAAGACAAAATCCATGTGCGCCATGGATCAGATATGTATAATTGTGCCATTTAATTATTTCATCCCTAAATGTGACAAAGATAGAGATTTTATGGCTTCAAGCCTTGCATTTCTGAAAACTGACACCCACTGAGGCACATTATCTCTCTTACTAAGAATTCAGCTGTTTGATAGCCAAAGTTATTAGCTTGTATTTTAAAGGTGCAGTAGGTAAGCCTTATAAAACTAACTTTCTGTCATATATGCTGAAACTGACCCTATGTTCGAGTAGAACTACATGAAGCAGGCCTGTAGTGCAATTTAAAAATTAAAATCCACAGCTCCCTGTTCAGATGCACCAATCAGGGCTCATTCACACGCATTCATTCTCCCTTGTGGTGGGAGGGGCTTAGGAGACCGTTTTGGGCTTTAGTGGAAAGGGGGGACGGACTGAGAAGTTGTCGGTGTGAAATTTTTTTGGCTAAGTCCTGGATCTTTGCAATCCTACCTACAGCACCTTTAATATTCGTTTAAATGTACCCAAAGTTGATTCTAAAGTTTTTTGGAGGGTATTCTTGCAGTCATACTCCCTCTTTTAGAACAAAAGCCAAGTATTTTTCACATGAGTTAAAGAAATGTGTCTCTTTGAGTTTTATTAACATCCAAGCGTATCTTCTCCTTTAATCTGCCTCAGATTCACTAGACGCCGTTTACCTTCGATTGAACATTAACACACACCAATTACCTTAAGAGAGCACCAGAGGATCTTAAAAAGATTGATTCCATTATGTGCATTTTTTAGCTAACTTTTTACTTATGAAAAACAAAAACTAATATCTAACTGTTTCCTCATCCTTATCAACTCCTCTACCTCATGCACAACAAGATTTCTCACCAAAAGATAAAGAAGTATGGAAACATTAGACTTTTTAAAAGGGCTAATTAGCATTGGAATGCCAGTGTGAGAAATCAAGACTGACACAAATAAATACTTGGGGTGCAGATCCACAAATTGCGAGGAAACGTTTGTTTACAGAGGAAACCGTTTAGGGGAGAATATTGTTTTTGAGTTTGAAGGACTACATGATTTATGTATAGCAACAATCACCATGCATCGGAGAGTGCCAAATCCTCGACCCAGTGTGGATGTGAACATTCATACTAATTCAGAGCTATTCATTATAGAAAAAACCAACTTGCATCTTAACAAGACAGACTGTGATTTCCATAAGCAACACTTAATCATTTATCATTTAATTGTGATCGGAGTATTCCTCATTGGTGGAAATAAATAAAGGCTCTTATGAAGCCCGGCAAAGTCAACAGAATTCCTTTGCATAATTAAATATGCAAATTAGAAGAAAAATGGAATTAATCTGCAGCCGTAGACCGAGCCCTAGATTAGTGCAGGAAAACAATAGGGTGTAAGATGCCAAAGTGTGCCATTGTATGGTTGCCGCTTATTGACACGAGCCATTTTTGTTCTTTATGCAAATGTTTGCATCTGAAAACTGGAGTCGTTCAACACAAACCTGTATTTGCATTATGTTTTTTTAACATGTTCCTATAGCAGGTCAGTGTAATTTACATCAAGCGGAAAACAGGACTGTGTTTATTTGTCCTAACTGACTTTCTATTCTTTAAGATTACCTTAAGATTTTTATCAACTTTCATTAATTAGGAAGTAAGTGCTGCATAACCTGATCTTTTGTAACTGACAGTTTGTCAGAAATAAATCGAAATCTATTCTTAAAAAATTTCTTAAACTATTCAGTTTGAAGCCTTGGAAAAACAAGCTGCATTTCTGTGTATTGTGTGCTAGTTTGTTAGTTATTTTAAATATATTTTATTGTTATGGTGTATTTTCAATTACATTCATAATTTTTCACAGGTCTGCAACATTACCTGTGTAAGGCAGTGGTGTAGCCATTGTAAAATGATGTGATTGGGTAGGGATGACTTGGATATGTCACACAGCTGAGAAAAAAATCTAAAACTATTTTACATTGTATGGCTTAGGCCACACAAGTTGCTTGCCATTTCTGATTCCCAGCGCAAATGGCCTACTGATAAAAATCATTATGAGATTCAAGCTATTTATTTATAAATTGGCATAATACTTTGCATAATAACCCAAACAGCTACGTCACCAATTATACAACTGGTTTCAGATACTATGCAACTTTTAAAAGATGGAACTACAAACTGCCCTCAAGCTGGAGTCATGAAAAAGAGATGTCAATGTAAAAAAAAAATTTAATTTAATTTGCCTATATACAGAAAACATTTAGTTTTTATTTTGAATTTCACTTCTGTTTAATACTCCAAACTGCAACATGCATTAAAACTACAGTATGTTGGAGACTGTCCTCCAAAAAACAACACCATAGGTAGTTTGAACGTGCAGGGTATTACAACCAACATTTACTTTTATTGTGGCAGCGACCTCTAGTGGGCGTAGTAATAGACATTTTTCATGGCAGCCATGTTGACATGTCATAGTAGGAAATGCACAGATGTATTCAAAACCATTAATGATGGCTGCATTCCACTTAGGAGAGGCCCTGGTATTGTGCATGCTGACTCACTGAAATAGCTTACTGGGACACTTGATGGAATTGAGCTATCATTAAGGTTATCATTTGCAGCTGTGCTTTTCCTACTATGACTAGTCAAAATGTCTGCTGTGAAAAAGGTCCATTATGACCAGAGAAAAGAAGGAAGTCGGGGGATGTAGTATAAAGACCGACAAAGTCAGCATAGGTAGGAGGTTGGGGTGGATTGACAGGTCAAACAAACACAGCACTTTGACCAAGGAGATCACTGTTAGTGTCACGTGTGAAACCAAAATTCCTCGTTGACTTAAGTTACATCACGTTCTACATCACCTAAACCTAACCAAGAAGTTTTGTGCCTAAACGTAACCAAACTGCGACTGTTTCACATCGTTTATGATGTGTTTAAAACCACCCATTTGATATGCTGCCCCTGGTAGGGGCACTACTTTAGGAACTGCATCTGTTGATCATATTAGAGGGTAGGAATATATGACCTATTTCTGTATGGATTGGAGAACATGTTGGTATGTTCAGATAGAAGTGTTTTTATAGTTAACTTTGAACATGATTCCTGATTCCCAGTGAATATTAGATACTTGATAAATACAGGCCTACAATTCCCAAAAGTTACAGGATTTAAAACAGTTAAACATTTGTGGGAATTCATTAAGTGTATGCAAAACACTATAATATTGCTAAGAATGTAAAGAAATATTAGCAAACACTGTTATGAAAAAGCCCTTACACACACACAATTAAACAGACATACATTAATGCAGAGAGGTCAAATTAATAGTCATTCAAACTGCCAAAGGCACTTTTTCTTCTCCAAAAGCTGTTTTTTATTCATGCACACAGTGTTGGAGCGATCTCTGTGATTTCTTATCAACATGCACAAGTTCCTCGACCTTTGAATACAGAAAATAACCCAAATACCCAAAGAGAATAATGATGATTAACTGCAGGCATTTCTGTAATTAATTAAAATTACCAGAGAATCCATAATGAATGTGGAAGAGCAAGACAAAGTCATTGCCAATTCTTGATATGCGATTAGAACTAAGAAAGGGGCACTTGTCTGTAGATAAATGAACTTTTTGAGAAAATGTATCTCAGCCAGAGGTGAATGTGAGATTATATTAAAACAGAAAAAGTTATTTTTAGATACATCATTTTGATACAGTTCCACATATGAATATTAAGGTCATGAGTGTATTTTGATACATTTGCACTGAATTATTCTGCAGCTGTAATTCACCTGATTAAACGATTAACTTTACAGCACTCCAGTAAGACAATACGCTATTCTAAAGACAAAAAAAACATCTCACACACAGGGGCAGAAGTCAATGGGATTTCTAAGAACGCTTGACAAAAAAAACCAGATTATGCAGGTTTTCACTTCTTCGAAGGATGACTGGCATTGTAATGACTTGGTGATTGTGTGCGGCTCTCCCTTTTCATTTGACTTGACACAGGACTGTTTTTACCTTTGTCTCCTCATCGACAGGATCTGTTTCAACTCCACAGGTGTTTGAGGAGATCCCGACCAATCAGGGAAAACGACAGCTAAAATCACAGTGAGGTGAAGAGGCTGAGGCCAGCAGAACTTTGATTTGATATTGTTTCCTCTCAGAATGAACATTTGGTTGCAGGGACTGTCAGGAATACAAGGTAAGAAAAAAATGCTCTGAGGAACCAGTTCAGTAAATTAAATGGATTTACGTAGAGCAGCGAGGCCTCGCAGAATAATTTTCAATAAGAAGGAGATTGATGAATATGGTGAATGGCAAATGGCTGCCGGATCCATTTGTTTTGAATCCTTTCTGTGAAATTAAATCCTCAACTGATTATGAGAGAATAGTATTACATGGATGAGGAGGCAGGAATAGAAATATGAAACAATTCCAAATGTAGAGGAGTGTTTTCTCTTACCCATTGGAAATAATGCTCCATGCTGATGCCACTACCCTATGCAGAATTGACTCTCGCTGATAGAAATCATCCAAGAAATGGCTTTCATGATTGCAGCTAATGTTTGCATTCAGCTGTTTGCCAGTTTGGATATAATCTCTGCTGCTCATTTATACGTTTCTTGAGTCAAGATTAAATTCCAGGGAGATATCATGCACCTGCATTCTGGAGACTTGTAATGTTGACCATGCCTGTTTGCTTGACATGCAGAAAACATTAATTGAACATTTAAAAGGTTGTGTAATTGCTTTCTTATCACCAAACTCTGGTGTTATTTTGATAAAACTGCCAATAGACTTGCAATTTTCAGTCAGTGTTCTTGCTTCTTCTTCTGTGGCGAGGCTGGCAGCATCTCAGAGCTCCAAATCCTGGCCAGGAGGCCAGTGTGTACATAGACAGTATTCAGTGTTAATCTGATTAGGGTGAGGAGATAGGGATGCCTAGACTATATGTCATCTGAGTACAGCATCACCGCTATTGATTAACTGAGCAAACATCAGATAGAGATACCAAACATTTACACAGAAATGTACACGCACACACATACAGACACAACCTGCTATTCTGGGCTATGGCAGATGGTGGTCAGATAAACTCCAATACAGTATATGGGTTCATTTTAAAGGGCATTTTCCTGCGTATTTCCCATAGACTATAAAATAGGTATTATCTGCCAAACTAGTCTGTCCACTTTACCAACCGGCTGCTGGGGATAATACATTGGAATTGAGACAGATGTCTTTCATCAAACAACCAACTCATTCATAATGGGGTGAAAATTAGAACCCTAGACGACCGTAACAAGCAATGATTGTGATGGCAAGTGTTTCAAATCCAAACCAGATCATAAACCTGTCAGCGGCCTGACAATAGCTGATCAAATTTTGATCAATGATTTCCAGATTTTTGAGGCATCCTGCCATCACACCTCATTGATCATGTCAACTTGTTTTTTTGATTAAAACAGCCTAATTTTACAGAGAAGAAGCATCCATCTGTTGTGCTGCGAGGAGCCATGTGTGTTTGAACAGGTTTTGTGTGTGTAAACACTGTAATGTTTATTTGTCCATGTGAGGGACGACTGGGATTACAGAAGATAATAGACAAATAGGAAGTAATTTTTCAGGGGGGGAACAAATTCCTGCCCGTGGGCCAAATGTCCTGACTGTGTATGCTTTATCTGTGTAACAATTAGGATTCATATCCCCTTGTAATTACCAATAATGTTCACTCCCAGACATCACATGGCTTCAAAGCTGTTCCAGATGATGAGCAATGTTCGCACTGGTACTGACAAAACTGAAAGATATCTTTCAGTTCTCAAATTAGTTTTTATGGCTTTATGGATGGAAGTGACAGACGGTCAGTCGATCCACCAAATGGTGTAGAATGCAATATTTTTATAACGATTCCATGTATTGCTATTAAATCCTGTACAGACTTTAATGACCCCCAGAGGATGAAACCTACTGAATTTGGTGATCCCCTGACTTTTAGTCTTGCACCACAATGAGGTTGACATTTGTGGTTTCAATTGAAATGTCTCGACAACTGTCGGATGGCTTGCCATGAAATTTGGTACAGACGTTCACAGTCCTGAGAGGATGACCCCTGACCTTTCCTCTGGGGCCAAGTTCACATGGTTTTAGTGAAACGTGTTGACAACTGTTGGAGTGATTGCAATGAAATTTGGTTTATACATCCATATTCTACAGAGGATAAATATTAATGACTTTGGTGGTGCCTTGACTTTCATCAAGTACCACCTGGAGGTCATCTACTAGTTGGATTGCCAAGAAAAATGTCATGGTCCCAAGAAGATGCATAATAATAACTTTAGTAACTACCTTTTACTCCTGCTCCACCATGAGGTTGACATTTGTGGTTTTGAGTAAATTGAGACAACTATTGGATGGATTGCCATGAAATTTGGTACAGACGATCACAGTCCCAAGAAGATGGACCCTAATAACGTTGGTGGTCCTCTGACCTTTCACCTAGAATTATCAGACATTTTTAGCAATCCAGTAGAATATCTCAACAATACTTTTTGTTTATGACCAAAGCTGTAATTTGTGTTAGGGATAATTAGCAACTGTTAGTATGCTAACACACTAAAGTGACCACAGTAGACATTGTATCAGCTAAACATTAGCATGTTAGCATTTTCATTGTGAACATGTTAGCATGCTGAGGTTAGCTTCTAACTCAAAGCACCACTGTGCAAAGTACAGCCTCACAGAGCTCCTAGCATGTCTGTAAATCTTAGTCTTGTTGAATTCAAGGTTAGATCTTTTCCACCCGTCTGCAATCATCATTTTAATTGGAGGTAAGTATTGGCCCTCAATCTTCAGCCTCTTTCATGTCATCTATTCCCATTCCATTTGTTACTTCATATTTTCAAGGTTTGTTTATACTTGATGTTAATATTCAGTAGTTGGGGTATTTGAGTAAGACAATTAATGTGCTAACTTGACGTGTTGCTGCCCGTGGGAATATCATCAGGGTTATGGTGTGGCAAAGATAAACTCTGGAATGAAGAATAAAGGTTAGAGTGCAAGGAGATTGAGACTCCTCAGACTCTGCAGGTAATACTGATCTCATGTGAGCATTTAAAAGCATTATGTAAAGGGCAATTTAAAGCAATTTTAAAGCCTACATCTGCCTCGAGTACAGGTACATGGACAGTTTCTTCTGGTTTCCATAGTTTGCTGAATTTGTGACAAAAAATTCAAATATCAAATGAAGTTTTAATGAATCCTGCATTTCTGAGCCAGCTAAGATGGATGCACCGTAAATAAAGAAGTGGTGGAAAGAGCCAGGGCTGAATGGAAGAGTGACTATCAGATAGAGATTCACTTTCTCCTCTAAGGGAGGGGAAGTGGCCATTAGTCAGGGAAGTAATCTAATCAACGTTGTTGTGCACAACAGTGCAGACAGCCGCAACGCATCACTGGGCACTATTATTCTTAGTCATGTTCTTATTGAGGGAGAAAACACCGGCTCCCAACCATCCAAATCTCCTTCCTCCATGTGTGCAGGTCCTGCAGTGAGAGTCTGCTTAAATGCCGTGCTACAGATAGGAAAGGGGGAGGAAGGAGACTCCTCTGAACCAAAGACTGACTGTTAATATCATAGCCCATTAATGCATTTGAAACAGTAATATCAATGTAGCTGGTAGCAGTATATTATCTGCATCTATTCCTGTACTCAACCTTCATTTTCCTGCTGTGCTGGTTTATGTTCTGGTGCCCCTTGCATGTGGCGATAATCTCAGGGTTGCAGGAGATATAGGTGAGAGATGAAAGAGGAAGAGAGTAGAGAGCAGTGTTTTGATGGCCAACTGCCACAAGTTCAGCCAAGGTCACACTGCATCGTACTACACTTCATAAACTTTTGAGGCTACAAAGCCACAGGGAGTACAAGGATTAGACAATAACGTTTAGTGGCAAAAGGTGCAAATAGTTCATCTATATTCATATATTTAATGGCATACATCATTAGTTTTTACAGTCTCTTCATTTTACATCATCCTGCCTTGATTTTCTGTTGCTGTCACAGTTACAGTATATGCATGAGAGAAAAAGTGAGAAAGAAAGATAAAATATTTAGAATATATTAGTCGTAGCATATTGTGTTTAAAATTGTACAGTACCCAAAATAATTGATACAGACATTGCTTCCGTCCAGCAAAAACCTACAGTATGTATCAGGTATTACTATTTAACACATTTCATCTCTATGTTTTCAATTTTATGGATGCTTTGATGGATGCCTCTCATCACCTGCTCACACTGGCCCGGTCTTTATCACAGTTCAAACCCTCTCAGGGTTAAGTGATTTTTTTGATAGACAATTCATTTTGAATATATGCACTTAATTCCTTTGAGCTCTGCAATATCACCTAAAGCACATTTACAGCAACAGTAAATCATGTGGGTGTCTATCATAAAAGCATATTTCCCAATTGATCCAGAGCCCATAGAGCCTGGCCCGTGTTAATGGTACACTAATTTCTTGCTCTTCGTTGAAACCCTGCTCTGATGAGAAGGTCAAAACTCGGCATCCTAAGCAGTGATGTGACATGTGAATGACAGCAGCTTATTGCAGGGAATTAACAATTGACTTAATTCATGGTATTTGTGCTTGACTACATGTGAAACAAGGATCATTTTTTATGTGTAATTTCTTAAGGAAGTTCAAAACGGGCAGTATACTGAAAATGACACTGCTAGCATAATGGTGGAGAGGTCAAAGATCAAAGATTCACATGCTGGATAAAAACTAAACAGTAATTATTCCATTTATCCACAACTTTGACCAACACTGATGCATTTTTAAAATGACACTGACTTTTCAAACCATCTAGCTCTGAACATTGTGAGGGCTCTGAATTTCTGAACACCACCTCAGTCTGTGCTGCACTTGGAGTTTTCATTTCCAAACAGGCTTTAGAAACCACAATGAAGCGTCTGACCTGGAAAACAAAAGAACATACAGAGTACCACAACAACAAAGCAAACAGAGGACAGATAAAGTTGAGGTTTGTCATTCCGCCATTTCTTTAGACAGACCAAGAGGACGTCTGGCTGAATGACACTTGCTTTTAAGGCAATGGGTTTAAATGGAATACATGCCTATGCTCATGTACTGCAGGGCCTTTTCAGTCCATTTTTATACAGCATTACACTGAGATGTAAAGACAGAAAGTAACAGCTGAAAAACAGCCAATGGATCGCTAGAAGAGCTGCTATTCTTCGGCTACAAAGTAAAGTTGAAAGCTCCCTCAAAAGGGAATGTGATCGTGGCTAATGCCCCTCATCGTGCTCAGCGATGCAATGAGCTTATTCACAACGCTGCCATTGACAGAAGTGATTAAATCATTTTCTTGACTAATGGCCACTTCCCCTCCCCAAGGAGAAAGCCGATCTGTGGCTGATGCATGTGTCGTTCCCATCGCCAGGGATGTAACTTTGATCTGATTAATTTATTCAAACAGGGCAACAGGGACAATCACCACATTAAAAGCCTTGGAACTAATATCCATCTTTCTAATCAGTATGATGAAAATGTTCTATTCATGGAAACAATCATCTGAAAAGATGACTTTGTCAAAAAAAGAATTCTGAAATGTATGGCTCTTATATACAGGGATAACTCTTTAGTCTTCAGATACATGTCAATATTTGCCTGTTGCCATTTCAATGTATAACTTCTTTTTAATTTTTATTCTTTTCTATTTATTCTAATATACTAAGGGTTGATGAATTTCTTCCTCGAGAAAATAAATTCATTAATTTCAGTCCCAAAGTGACTTCAGAACGTAAGTTTGAACATCATAAGTGGATTATACAAATCAATTGCTGCCTTATCACATTGAAAGCTAGAGCATGTTGGCTCTCTACACTGGTGGGCCACTTGAGGATTCCTGAACAGCCGCTTTACCGTTCACCCAGGAATAGAAGTGGTAATTGTTCTTCCACTGTCTCTGGACAATTACTGAGAGTCACTGGTTTATGTTAAAATTGTTCTGATGAAGTTGCATTTATAGTGACAGTAAATGGGGGACAGCAAAAAACAAGTGTATTTTTAGCAGTTATTTTCTGAGAGAAAGACAGGTTACCTTATGTTTCACATATCCTGCTTTGATTGCTTAGAAGCTTGAATTAATGCTGCAGTATTTTCATGATCATGACAAAGGCTGCTTATGTGTTATTAAGATGGAAGTAGGAGTTGCTAAGAGCAAATTAAAGTGGCAATAATGGATTGGCCATGTGTGTGAACAGTGTCACAACTCTTTGTCAATCAGATATATTGGTCTTTTTAATACCCACAACACTGACATATTATTATCTTTTACATCCAGCAGAATCAAAGCAATTTGTCGTGTTTCTGGCCACATTGCGAGTATAAGTTCAATGTTTACTCTTCTTTTGGCTCTGATTTGGTCTCCACCAACTCCAGGGGGAAATATGTGGTTCTTTAGCTGACAAATGTGCCACTATCTTCACCAGCTATTTGCTAATCTCTATAAACAGATATGTAGATATGAATGCTGAATCCGTAGAAAAGATTTCGAAGCATGGTTTCCGTTTGTAGTCCGAGTGGTATTGACCAAGCATGTTTGAGTGGACATTGGTTGCATGCAGGTAAACAATCCAGGTGGAGAGCAAAAGAGGATATGCAAATAGGAACCCATCAGCTATTGTCTGATTACTATTATTTAGTAACTTTATTTGTATTTCTGTTTATAGAATTAACCGAAATGTCATCTGGACCTTAAACACCTACAAAATCTATCGACTTGGCTGTAAATAATGGCCGACGCACAAAAGAGGAAGTCTTGGCCCGGATATCCACTGGCTACACCGGAACCCCAAAATTATTGCTTGAAGAGTCTAAATCGTCATCAGACCGATGGCCGATGGGTTCCGAGATTGGCTAGTCGCTAAGTTTCTCTGCTGTTTGGTGCTGAACTACTTCATGCTGTGGCTGAAACAACACTGATGAGAGCAGTGAGAGTAAACCAAAACAGTAGGGTTGCGGGCTGAAAAACCAAAACAATAAGGTAAAAGATGCTAATATGCTCTGTAGAGCTGAGGGGAACAGCAGTTGGAATATAATTGTCTGTGGGTTTATTCCTACAAGGAATCTCTTTCACATACAGTACAAGTAGTCACGTGATCCATTGTCAATATAAATTAAAGGAAGTTTGTGTATTATATCTTTTGGAAGAAATGTGTCACTTTTAGCAGTTTGATTTCTTTAAGTTGAGTTCTGTACAATCTGTATAGCTGTGTCAGTCTTATTCCAGTTTGTCCGCACCTTCGTGGCCATTTTCTTTTGACTATTTTCCAGACCTGTCATGGATGCTTATGAGATTGACTCAATTACTTTTACAACTGGGGAATTAGCTGTCAATGAGCACGACATCAGAGATATTTAAATAGCTAAAAAAAAATCTTAGATGTGGACGACAATTCAGAGATACTTTTTTGTATGAAACTTTCTTCATGCAGACTTGATGACCAGTGATTTATGATATTTGATTTTCTGCCATAAAAACACTCAAATGTTCCACATTATTCAGGCTTGTTATGAAAAACAAACAGTTGTGCTTTGTTCCGCTGCAGCCTTCCCGAGTTAAAAACAGCCTGAAGCTCAAATCTCTCTCCCAAAACGTTGTTGTATACGTCAATATAAATATTGTATGAGCTGTGTTGTTTATCCTCCAGATAATCTGGAGGTAGCTAATAGTAGTGTTGAGAAATTTCAGACAACAGCCTTACCATTGAGTTTCCTCACCACATTTAATGTTCAGAAGGGCGAGGCCTTGCTTTGACCTCCAATCCCTTGAGTTTACTAATTGGAGGTCAAATCAGCTAAAAGTATTTATAGTACTTGCCTCTACTCTTGTAACGTTCTCTGCTTATATTCAAGACACAGCAGGACATGTTTTCACATCCAAGCTCCTCATTTCCATGCTTTTATTCTCTCAAAACCCACCAAAATAATATATAATTACGGTATTCTATGTCTTTTTAAAGAATCATCTTTCGGCCACTATTTAGTCTGACAACTATTGGAAAGTTAGAGTGTGTGTAAAACGTGGACTTTTTGATCAGGTTTAGATCTCAGAGTGAATGCTGAGCCTATACACTTTGGGGTGATAAGAAAGTAAGGAACACCAGATTAAATGGCCTCAGGGTTCAGCCTGAGGGTGCAGTGGTGATCATTGGTCACTGTCATCCACTAAGTCCTCTTTTTCCTTGCTGCCTTTTGTTTAGCGCAGCAGGCCTCTGTGGTCTCTCCGGCACAGAGAATAATTCTGAAACAGTGTGATTAATGTGATGCCACATGATCTGATCTTCTAAGATGTTTTTCCTCAAAGCCTTTTTTATTTGCTGTGATTAGCACACCAATCGATTGCATGCAAGAAAATAACAGGAATGCAACCAGAATGCAACAAGGAAAGTTTGATTCCCTGCGTGACATTTCATTTCATCATCTAGAATAAAAGGATCTAACATTGGCAAACACTGAGAGGCTCTTCAGATGTGTAAAAAAAATTGTGAACATGGCCATCATCAGCAACACTTTACAGAGCATATTAATCTCTAGATGAACAACAATCTGGAGATTTAGGCTTTCAGAGAAATGGCTAATCAGGAGGCAGGTGCTTAGAGGAGCAAGGTGTTTTCAATTAGCTCCTCAACCAACTAGTTGGGTGCGGTGAAAAGTCTTCAGGTATCTATATATAGACAATACGGGTTATTATGTTGGGTATATGTATGCATCCACCAACAGGTACATATCTGCATACACACATGTACAAGCATACAAAAAAAGAATAGAGAGAAACAATTGGTCTGGTTTGTGTATAGTGTCCAGACATGGCTCACATAATGGGAAGAAAAACATAAAAAAAGTTGTTTTTAATTGCTATGTAGGAACTACAATAATGGCAACATGAAGAGCAAAAGCCACACATTAACATTAAATAGCAAGATATTACTCTTCTTTAAGTCCCTCTGGAAAAAAATCTCTTTACACTCTCAACTAAGTACTCCTACTCCTATGTGGTTTAGTAGTCTGTTGGATGGCACAAAATAAGAATAATGAGACTGCATGTCGTGGGACATACAGTATGACTTTGTATCACAGGTCTGCTTGTTTTACCAATATATCGATAAAAGGTAAATGGCCAAAGCAGATGCACATTGGCCTTTCTCACAGCACACATTTTTACTTGTCATAGAAGAAAAAGCACAGGTGTTACCAATGACACTAACGATGGCTCTGGTCTATTCAAGTGTTGACAGTGAGGGTAACAGTGAGCCAGCATGCACAATATCGGGAACCTGAAATCAAAGCGGCTAAACGGAATTCAGTCATCGTTCATTTAATTATTTACAAGTCAAATTACATCTGTTAAAAAAGGCTTATTGTCTGACTGGCTAAAGGTTTTGACTGTAGTGCTGCAATTCTCACATGACCTACTGTTCAAAACAAATTTGTGTTAAACTCTGCCGGATGACTCGATTAAGAAGGTTGAAAATCTGCAACTTTCTCTCTTTAGCATTTAGCTTAGCGCAGGGACATTGCAACTATAGACAACAGTGGCTACTAAACCACATAGAAGTGGTTGTTGTAGGAGTACTTAGTTCAGTGGCTTCAAAATAGTCCACAAGCCGGGTGCCCGGATAGCTCAGTGGGTAGAGCGGGCGCCCATATATAGAGGTCGTAGATGCGGCGGGCTGGGTTTGACTCTGACCTGCGACCCTTTGTTGCGTGTCATTACCCCTCTCTCTCCCCTTTCATATCTTCATCTGTCCTGTTGAATAAAGGCCTAAAAATGCCCCAAAAATAATAATAATAAAAAAAACAGTCCACAAGCCAATGGGTGATGTCACTGATGCTACGTCCATTATTTTCACAGTCTACGATCACAGCCTGCTGTTTCAGTATTTCAAGTACAGCCCCTTTAAATATTAAAAATGTCAACATTTTATGTTTACTTGTTCAGTATCTAACCAAATCATGAATTCTCCCTAACCCTACCAAAGTGTTTTAGTAGCGTATAAGCCTAGAACTTTTCATATTGCAAAAATCGACCCCAACCATCTACCTATGACTTCTGTGGTATTCAACACTTGTAGACTGGATACAAAATTAGACAATAATCCAAGCAGCAGTTATGTGCAAAACCATTAAGTGCTTTTGTTGTGTTAAAATGTTTTGAGGAGACAGGTTTGCTGATGCTATAGGTTTTGGCTGTGGTGTGAGATATTCTCTTCCACATGATATACAGTTGCAGCAAGAAGGTCATGCGGAGTCAACAAGGTTTTCCTGTGTTTCCAGCTTCTCCCCTCATGTTACATGTTGGATTGAATGAATACAGTAGTAAGAACAAGACTGAACTGAGAGAGCAGAGGAGAAAGAAAAAAGACTCACCCATAAGAATGTGTCTGTTTATCTCGGTTAGCCACCTTATGTACTCACAACCTGTCCAGGGTATTTCCCTGACTTCTGCCCAGTACATACTGGGACAGACTCCAGCCCCACAGCACCATGAAAAGGATTAGAGAAAATAAATGTGTTGTGTGTGTGCATGTGCGGGGTTTGAAAGATCAAAGAGTGACATCAAATTCATTAAGTTGCTTTTCTGTCAGGCTCTAAACAGTCCTCTCTCTCAGTATCCCACCATGTTATTAGAAGCATCCAGAAAGACACAGAGGAAGGAAATAGGAAAGCTCTATAACTCAAATTGCCACCCTGCGAATGCATCTCAGACTGAACATGATCAGATAGAGGGAGGACATTACCATTTCTATTACAGCTATTTTGCCTTCAGCAATGCAGTCCATCGTCTGTCTCCGTGGAAATAATCTTTTTTTCTCCAACAGTAAAAAAAGGGCGTTTTTTTCATTGATTCTAAAAAAAAAAAAAAAAAGAATCTGGAATACATTTTAATTCATAGAAAATGTGGGATTTTCAAGAACTTGTTTGCATGCATGTTCATTTCTCTCTCCGTGTGTCTCTGTGCAACCAAGAATAGCATTTGAGTCAGAGGCAGTGGTGGAGCCAACAGTGAATGGGAGGTCCACCTCAGTCTTATGCTCCATTAGCAGTCAGTGTGTAATAGCACGGGTGGACATGTGTTCAGTACAGATAACAGAGAAGTGGCTGAGACTGTGACAGAGAGAGACAGCCCTAACAGACTGGCCCTGATGTTCCAGCACCAATGACATGTCTGCCTCGTTGTCTCCCACTCTCTCCCTCTCCCTTTGAGAGTCAGCCCATTTCAAATACCTGTAGGTATGACCGAGCCAAAGAGAAAGATGGCGAAAGGGCAGAGAAAGCTCTTTGGGCTGGATATTATCTGGTTATATTGCAATTATTAGGCCAGGCTCTGACTAATTGATTTAACAGCTCTGTGCATTTTTTCCCCTCATTCAACCCAGGCAGCTTCTGGGACTACTGGATTATGCAGTCTGCACTGAGGCCTTGCTGTTGCTTTATTCACATCAAAGCTTATTCATATTAGATTTCTCTTATGCCACTGCTTTTGACAACATGCCCTCATGGATCCACTCAAACTAATTTTGGGCTTAAATATTTATTGTGAGGGTATTAAATCGGGAAAATCATAACAGTAAAATAAAGGTTTGTTGAAAAGACAACTGTCTTCATAAGTCAGTGAAGATGTTTTAAGTGCAGTATTCAATTTGACATTTCTACCAGTCTGCATGGAACCACATACACTGTCATTTAAAAGGAAATTACTGAGTGATACTAGTGCACGGTCCATTGATACCACTGAGTATCAACACCCTGGCCTGCACCACATTGCAGAAAATGCTTTTGTTGTTTTCTGGTCCATATGGTTGAGTCTCAGTGGCTCCTAACATGGGCAGCTCTGAGTTCATAAGCTCCCATAACCCTCGTTGCCAAGACATTGCAAAGAGCCAAAGTCAACATGTAGCTGGGGATGATTTGAAAATCTCGCAGGCCAAAGAAACATATACTTTGAGCTCTTGTCTTTTAAAATATGACTCAATTTGATGTCTAATTCCTGTAAAGTTAAATGTATAATGTTTTTTTAAATCTACTATAAAGACTAGACTGATATACAGTACATTTCCACTAGTTGAATTGCGATGTTGGCCTGTCGTCAGTCCACCACTTTGGTCCAGACTGATCTAAACATCTATGAGATGGATTGCCATGAAAGACTCTTAGTCTTGTTTTTCAGTGGTTTCATAAGGGTATATATTGTACTGACTAGTTTAAACATCAACCAAATGCCAAATATTTTGCAGTATTCAACGCTGACAGCTGTCACAAGGCATTGACAGCGCTTCTGTGACTAAAACTGTGTTCAGCATGAATGTGTGAAGTGAAATTAGACCTTGTGTTACAGTGCCCATTTTAAACTTGCACTGATGTGTCTTTGCCCTAATTCATGCCGCATAGTGCATATTTGTGTCTATGTCTTCATTCTATTGACTTTGTATGCAGCTATGAAAAGCTACCAAAATGAGTCCAAAAGACTTTTTTGTCTGCTTTATCTCCTTCCATGTGTGCCTGCTCTTGACATAGACCATGTGAGAACAAAACTAATCTTCCCATTTCCATCTGCAAGTGTGTGCAAGTAAAAACAAAGTTTACTTAAACTGCAAACATAAGCAGCCAGCACACATTGCACAATACCAATGAAGACAGTTTTTACAATGATGGAAAACCCAAGCAGGTGCAACAAAAAGACTCACAAGAATGGTTTGGATGGATTTACTTACTTACTTACTGTTTTAGACCTACAAAGCTTAAAATAGATTAATTAACACAGTGTAGATGGGCTGCATTGGAGTGTATCGAAAGAGACAAACAGAATGAGTAGAGGAAAACACTTAATTGGTCCTTAAATGGGAGCGAACAAAATAAATAACATGTCTGTTTGCCTGAGGACATGGTAATTAATTGAGTTTACATTTGCTGTACATGAATTTACATTTACATATTTACATTTAACTGTCCTTAAAGGGAGTAGTTTATACATAGCTATAACTTATACGGATATACTGTAATACAACAAATGCATTTGTTTTGCTGGTTTGATCAAAGTGGCTACTTTTAAGTACCAGCACACTAAAATTTGTTTAAAACTGGACATATTCCAGTAGAGCAGAGAGAGGCGTCACAGTTCATGAGTTAGGTCCAGGTCACATTAATTAGCAGTGACAGAAACAATTTATTCCAAAAGGATGTGGATCAGGAATACACATCAGGACATATTGTAGGGTCGAGGGGGTGAAGGAGCTTGTTGGTTAATTGGCAATATCCTTTAAAATTGTGATTATAATTGGCTTCAAGTGATATTTATTGGGGGGGTTTGAGTGGACATTTCCACAATCCACACTGATATTTGCTACTAACACAACACAACAAGCAAAGTGTTCCTTTATAACTCCTCAAAAGTACAGATTCGATACAGTATGTCATGGCGATGGTTGATGTGATGCTGCAGGTTAATTGTTCCCAGGGAGGTTTCTTCCTGTGATATTTAATACAACATACGTTACATAATGAAACATGTCAGTTTAATCAAAGGCTGTTGAACTCTTTTGTGTGTATCAGCACTTTAAATTTAATTAGCCATCTCAAAGGAAACAGAATATATTTAAGTAAAAGCCATCTCAGCTTCCCCATGTAAGCTTTGTTTGTTTGCAGCTTTATTGTAGCACAAACCAATGCACTTTCTTCTTCTATAAGTACATTTCCAGCAGGCTAGACAGTTACATATTTTGTTTGGAATGTAACTATATTTGGCAATAAGTGAGTGTAACTCTCCACATCTACTGAAAGACAGTGTTGACATGATTAACCCTTAGACACATACATCATTGGAACTATATATATAAAACTACTAAATGATTAAAATCAATGTTTTTGTTAATAATAAATATATGCTTCCTCCATACATTTGCTCAAAAAGATTTCTTTAATTCCACACCAGCCTTATTTAAAGTTTGTAATCTTGATTTGTCATTGAAATCACCAAATTATGAACTTGCAAATATTACAGTCTTAGTGACTATGCTGCTTTGTTACAGTAATGTTAGCTAGCAAGATAAAGTAGGGTAATACGATTACAATATCAGATACTATGGGCTACTCTTACGCATGATGTTCTCAAATGTAAATGTTTGTAACAACTACAAATTTTGTGATGTTAATATCTTCTGCGGTACAAAATACAGATAGTATCAAATGTAAAATGATCTTGCTGTGTGGAATAATGTAGCGGATTGGTGTGGTGTTGCCCACAGTAAATACTATGTACTGTATATACAGACACAAGTACCTTGGGATTATTTTACTTCATTAACTGCAGAGCTTGACAAATACTTTGGACTCATATAGTTTTGTAGAGAACATATTGCTCAGGCACAATTGCACCGTGCAAATGTTGATGCAAAGTGCAGTACAGTATGTGCTACAACCTGTAATTCTTACCATCTCTAATTGTAATGCATATGACAGGATTACATTTTATTAGATTTTTTCCACTTTCCTTGTTTTAACTGGTCACAAGGGCGGGAATAACCAAGGGTTATAACTGTAAAACTTCAAAATAAATGCATTGGACAAACTCTAGTTAAAAACAACCTTTTAGTTATAAGAAATATAACTGTCTTTGTTAATATAAGTAGTGTCATTGTGAAGAAACATTCATTCATTCATTCATCTTGCCAATGCATTACCAGGACTTGATGAGGCGTTATCGGTTGGCTTTGCCAAACTCGGTACTGTAGTTGTTGTAGGCATCAGTAATTGTAGATGCTTTAAAAATAACCCAGCTCCATCTGGTTTTCTTGGAAATAAGAAGCAAAGTGTATAAATGTTACAGCTTTTTAAGGAAACTGAAAAAAAACTGCTCCCATATCAAACAAAAACAGCTTTTGACTTTGTAATTCAAAGTATCGGCCACCCTGTGTGCTCCACACATCCCTCCAGCTAACTCAGATGTCTAGTCTGATGCGTCAGCAAAGGCACAGTACAGAGTGGGCACATGGCAGAGCAGAGAGACAAAGTAATGGGCTTTTAACTGGCTAAGAAACAAGACTCCAAAGTTTTGTTCCTCGGACTAATCACCTGAGGAACATGTTTAGATCCTTTCATTAAATTCTTTATAAACCTTTTTAATTTTTTTTTATATATCTTGGAGTATGTTCTAATATGAATAAATGTTCTGGGTGGAAACATTACAACAGTAATTGTAAAAGGAAATTTTTTAACTTAACTTTTTTCAGTGTACAAATCCACTTATCTGATCTTACGCGTACTGATTTTCCTCTGGCCTCTTTTTGGAAGAGAGCTCTCTCTCACTGAGTACCTAGTCCACACCTGAACCTTATTCAATCGTCACTGGAGCTGTCTATCATCAGAACCAATGTTTTTGATAGTACCGATACAACTCTGTTCAATTAGTCATGGTAACTTGTAGGGGTTCTCTGCCATGTATCCCTTGTTGTCTTCCCGTCGACCATGAACTTGTTGTCCTTCCTAGTCAAAATTTGAAGATTACCTTTCTTGGCGCTTTTTTCCGACGTTTTTGTTGTTTTATTTTATGCCTTTGATGCTTTTTTCAAAACGTTTATTTTTTATTTTTATTCATGGTCAATAAACCCAATTATAATTTAGAAAAAAAAAGAATTATCTTGACTAATAGTTATGATCAGAGGATGTTGACTGAATCACAGACTGGTTTATGTCAAAGTTTAGTCAGGATACTGTTTTGAAACCATTTTCAACACCCAACATGTAGTGAAAGTAATCATTAATTTTACCTGGGAAGATTGTTGTATGGCTTCAATACAATGTACTTTCATGCATCCATGTTAATTTTGGGGCAATTTGGTTGAAAGAAACCCATATTTCTGATATATAAAACTTTGAAAACAGCTCAAATTTGACCCGAGGACAACAAAAGCGTTATTCTGCATCCCCTTTTTCTCCTGTTTTGTGGTCAGTTTGGGAGCTTAGTATTGTCTTTCTGTTTGATTAGACCAATGAGTGTGGGCTTTTTGTTTATTATTTTAGCCTTGGAGACCCTGGCATCTTATTTGCTATGCAATGTTAGTTTTATCTCTTTCAATCATTGTCCTGTAAATAAATGTCATTCATTGTTACACTTACATGTTTCTGCAGTGTTTTCTTGTCATTTTGGTCCCATTCAAAGGTTTTTGAGTAAAGGTATTATAACTTGTTAGTATATTATTCCCTGTGTTCCCCTAAATGTAACATCTCATACAATTTAGTCAGAAGTAGAACGGAAGTTTTGAGCCCAGCAGTTATAAGTGGGTAATTAAATAAGATACAAAAGGGCAAAGTCCATACAATAAATAAAAGATATACTTTATCTGACGATTTTAATTCACTGGATTCAGTGTTGTCCTTTAACGTTGAGGCCCAATGGCACTTTTTCTAATCCAAATCTAGTATTAAACCTGCATATTACATTTTGAATCCTCTGTTGTACTTAAATAAAGTCATAAATAACAACCAGTGAAAAAGGGCGGTCAGCGTTGACATAAAACGACAATCATGCTAACATTACCTAAACGTTTTCTACTGCAATTAGAATGTAGCGAGGTTAGATAAATGGTTAGATAAAGGTTTTGCATGAGAGCTAGCATTTAAATGGAGCCGGCATTCAGAATCTAACTCTTCTGTACTACTTTATATTATATGTTAATCAGGCCTTTACACTTTCCTGTATTGGTTACAAATAAATACCAATTAACAAATTCAAATAATATCACTATTCAGCCATTTTCAAAATCATATTATACACATGGGAACTTCTAAAGGGCTTGCAAGATGTTAAAGCTTAGTGAAATGGTGCACTAGTTTATCCACTTTTGAACACAAACCAGCTTGCAGTGTTAAGATGCTGGATGCCTGTCCTCACAACTGGCATAAATCACTGTGCACATGCCTCGTCCAGATGGAAGGATTTAATCACATGGGAAAGGAATGAAACAAAATAAGGGGGAAGTCAGTCTTCTCAGTCTTGGAGGAGGGTGATAGGATATGATTTCTGGACAGGGAGTGCTAGCACGAATGTGAGTAATAAACAGGTGTAAGGAAGATAGGACACAAAAATGGAATAGGTCATTTCCATCCAGATGTAAGCTGTCAGAGGGTTTGTCTTTTCTGGTACATGGAGGGACTAATAATGTGGTTGGGGCCACTTCCTGTTCATCAAAAACTCCTCACACAAGGTTCTTTCTTTCCAGCATTAGGTGGAAAAATTGCTTCAAATAGGCGGTCAGGACTACAGTGTGCATGAAGTGTATTAGCATGCAGTGTGGCACACGACGCAGTCTCATCAGCTTGTCAAACAAAATTACAGGTGCAGAATACATAGTGAATCATTCATCACCTCACAATGTCCTCCCTGGTCTCCAACTGCTTCCTTTTTGTTTAGCCGTGGTTCTCTATTGGAGATTCACCCAATCAATGTAATTGTGGGTGATTGCTTGATTCAATCCAGTGCCTCCTTACAATCGCTGCTACGATCAATGGCCAATGCTCCCACTTTCCTGCTGTCACAGTAAAGGATTATCCAGGCACGCTACAAGAAGATAAATTATTTTAAGTGAAGATTTATCTGATTATTTCTGAAGGATTGAGCACTTTTATACCTGTGGTACAGTGCTTTTGTTACCTCTTATGTTAGGCATTATGAATTGGCTACATTATTTAACAAGCCATACATAAAGAAAATCTTGATTAATATTGGAAATCAAGACTTCTTCCTCTTTAATTGTCTCCGCTGTCTTTTCACATTCAATATGTATTGGTCACAGAGAATGAAGTCTTTGTCTTTGTATTTAATACTACATTTGTCTCTGTGGTTTTACTGCTTTTGAATAATTCTCTTCATCAAGTATTTCACATTGGATTACACAGTGTTAGCTTTTAGAGTTCAGAAACAAAGGATTTGACTGCTCAGCATTACACTGGAATCTATGTGGGATACGTGTAGCTTTTTTTATGATGAGCTTTGTAATAACTGTGTGACATTGATCGCCAGGGGTTGTGCTATTTATGGACCAGCGATTATCGTCAGTGAACTTGTCTTAAATTATGAAAATAGATTTAAGAAAGTGGCAATCGAGCTAAATAAAACTTTGTATCAGCTACAATGATCATATGTGATTTATTCAAGTCAGTATTTGGAAATCCTCTCATTAGATTTTTTAATAAAGATGAACTTTGATGCCACAGACAGCTGTGCGGGGCTCTGTCTGAATTCTCCTCCCGCACGCTGACAGACTGCTAATCCTCCCTTCTCATATCAGCTTCTTCTGAAATCACGGCTTAGTTTTCATCAAGCTGGGCCGGTTGATGGTAATGAGCTTGGCATTTTCAGAGCCACACTGATACGGGTTGTAGTACATAACACTGAGGAACTTGTTTCCCTAAATATCCATCACATAGGTTGTATTTATACAGACACATAAAATTTTCTATTTTAAATTGCTGGAATCTTTAAAGTCAAACCACTTCTCTGAAACTGCTAATGGATTGAGCAACCAGCAATGTATTAATCTTAGGGGAGATAAGTAGTTGCCGCTATTTTTGGAGCATATTGAAATGTCGACTGGCTGCGTCAGTGCCTCCTTCTACTCTTAGATAATAAACAATGTATTAACACAGCAACATCATATATCAACATGTATTGTATAAGTGCAATTTGTCTCTGTATTTGCAGCCAGGGCAGTGGGTGTCAGCCTGCGCGTCTGCCACAGTTGTGAGCAGTAGCGATGGCCTAAGCTGTGCTGATGGATGGCTTGGCTGCAGGCTGCCAGGCGCTGGTGCTCGCCTCGGCTCCCACCGACGCAACGCGACCCTTTTGCCCAGGGGTATGGCTTAGAATGCAGCTATTAGAGCAGTCCGGAAGATTTCCAGAGCTCATTATAGTCAAGTGTTGAAAACACACACACACACACACACACACACACACAGGCAGTTCCACGTATGTGCGCACAAACACAGCGGCCACTTAGGATGCAGGTCCATGAGCACTGAGGGCAGAATTCACTGGAGCTTCACAAAAAATAAGAGGTGAAAACCACAGTCACCATGGTGTGTTCGGAAACATTTACAGAAAATTGCTCGCATTTTACACAAAACTGAGACAATGAGACAATTTTACAATTTTAGAACGGCGGTATCATTATAGAGGAAGCAGATATGCAGCAGATTTTCTCCTTAGGCAGGATGGGTTTTTAGGACTATAACAGGTGCACTGTCAGATTTTGTGCCCGTTAATTATGTTTGCTTGCGTAAGTAGAGCTTGTAATTTTGTTTGCTTCTTCCAAAGACATTCACAGCTTCTTTTGCAGTCACTGGAGTTATGTAAAGGAACAGATAATGTCAGTGCTGAAAGGCGAGAGTATTGCTTAAATGGGTTTGTAATGACAGATGCTGCTTATAATGGCACCATTTAAAATCATGGCTGTAGAGTTTTCCTAATTCAGTTAAATCCATTTTGATTCAAGGATAAATGTTACTATACATGTATTAACAATTATCATACTACAATAAACAGGTGTATAGTATTTTCTCTGCCAATATCTCTAAAGCACATACAATGCATTAGTTCATATGCTTATGAATTTCACCAGAGAGTCGGACAGGAAGCACAGAGCCACAGAACAATTAAGGGTTTAGTGTCTTGCTCAAGGAGAAATTGAGAGAAGTTGACACTTGCTGGTAAACTGGAGATCACCTTTAACCCAAAGTCTGTCCCAGTTATAGGGCTGCACAATTAATCGCAATTTTATCAGAATGGCAATATGGACTAGTGCAACATCCAAATCGCAGGGGGGCAGCGATATATTTGTTAAAGGCAAAATATGTGTCAAACCATTCTGAATTAAGTATTGTAGTGCAAAAAACAAAAAACATATATCATCATTATAATCATAGTCACACTACAATCATTTTAAATTTGATATTTTTCAAGGAAAATGAGAATAATTATACAAAAAAAGTTCATGCCCTCCAATATTGTGAATCATATCGCAATCGCAATATCAGTCAAAATAATCGCAATTAGATATTTTTCTTCAAATCGTGCAGCCCTACCCAGCTATGAGCATTACTGAAGAAGAGCCAAGACACTGCAGCGATACTATATAGTACTGAATGTCATTCATATATTTCCATTTTTTACTACTATAATTCTTTCTTATGCTGCCCTCCAAAAAATATTTTACACATAAAATTAATTAGCACCAGCAAATAGATTTTGCATGGACTATACTGTAATGCCACCTGCATTATGTTTTATTATCAGCAGAATGAGGCATTAATGTTCACTGTTAACCGTTCTCATTTATTTTCCCAACAATGGAAACCAAAGCATGATTAACATTGTATATATGTATGAAACTCACAGCAGCTGGTTACAGTGGCTTTAATCAATATTTTTGAAATAAAATTGCAACAGTGTGAAAGGGGTCGTTGGTGGTGATGAATCTACAGAGAATTATCAGATGAATCTGAAGCTCCCCTCAGCTTTACGGAGCTTTATACTGACTTCCATGTCATTGATCAGCTTTCCGGCTGCAACTTTACTGTTTTTGTTTGCTTTCAGTGCTCTCATAGTGTTGTTTTAGGCCACAGCAGGCAGCTGTTTTCAGCAAAGAGACTCTATAAACCCACTCTACACTAACTGCTCAGCACAGCAGACATACAGTATAACGTTGGTAACTAGCTGGTGAACATAGTGGAGCATTTAGCATTTCTGTGATTAAGCTGCTTTTTTTCTCCACTGATGGCTGCAGAATTAGTCAAAGTACAGGACTGTTGGCTCGAGCACTTACAGCTCCTGCAGTGGTCCTGTTGTGGACAGTAAATCCAAGACACATTTCAGTCCACAGACAAATCAAAGGGGAGTGTTGATGCATTGTGGGAAAACAGGTAAAGTAAGAATCTGCAGGAAAGTTGCTTACAACGTCCAATGTGTGTAGATTATTCCCCGGCTCTTCTCCAAACTGTCACTCAGCTCTTTGTTGACTTACCCAGCTGTAATGAGAAACACTCAGCCATGGCCACCCCGAGAGTCCAGTTAGTTTTTTGATTTATTGAAATCCACTGTTGGCCTGTGCTGAGTCACCAGCTCTGTGGTGAAAGCCAGACTGATACTTCACAGTTCCTGTCCCTGCTTTGACTCTATTTAGTATTATCATACTGTCAGATATTTTTCTTTGCCTCCATGCACTGTATAGCAGCAAAGGGTGCAGTCATTTATCCAGCAAAGCCACAATCGACAGGGGACACTTGAGTTGGACAGCTGATGTATAAATATTCATTATTACACTTATAAATCAACTGCTTTTTCAAACTTTAAACAATATATACATCAACAAACCATATATTTATGTATTCCCCATCCAATTATTTTTTAAGCGTGTGTGAATGCCAAGTTATTTTCCACCAATATACTTAATGTACCACAGTTTAGTAATTTCTCATCATAAAGCATTGGATGACATTAGTCCAGCTGGCTTTGGTCCTTCCACAAAACATATCACGCAGCATTAATTCAGGCTTTCTGGAGCCTTTTGTAAAATCATTCTGAGCCTTTATTTTTTTAAATATTGTGCAAATAACACTGGGATATAACTAAACATACATAGAGCACAGATAAAAGAAGACCTGCAAAGCCCTGTCTCATATAATTTTCATTTATTTGCAAATTTGCAACAGTGATTTACTGGCAACATTTAGGAAGAGTGTGAGTGCTGGGAAATGTAAAGGTGATGGGTGTCATAGTACTTGAACTCAGTGTGGACTTTCATGACCACAATGTTTCCCTAATCTTAGTCTCGCATTGCCAGACCATCCACACGCTGCAGAGCGGAGGAGGGTCTGGCCAGTCCACACAGCATTCGGGGATGGGAGAAAAACCTGCTCTGGTTTATTGGGATTTCTTTGTTTGAACCGATTACAATCGTCATGGACGGCGCTAAGATACGCACGAGCCGCTGCAAAATAGTCGTGCGAAAGAAAACTCCGATTGGACAGATAGTCTAGCTAGCTGTCTAAATTTACCCTGCAGAGATCTGAGGAGCAGTCAACTATAGTCCTCATAAATCCACTGGAGTTTAAAATTCCAACACAAAGGAAGGAAACGGACATTGGCGAAAATACATGCATCTGGCGGAATTTCCTGCAGCACAACATAAGACATTGGTCTAATAATATAATATAAAAAGCAGGTGCTTCTGGTGGCTGCAGATGTGCTTAAATGTATTAAAAGATCAAACCTGAAGGACAGTTGTTTAGTAATTGTATTTACGTCCTCATTATCAACCCACTTTTCAAATATCTTCAATAGCTAAGACTAATAAACATATTAGTTAAATCTAATTAGAGCTTGAAAACACCACAGTTACTCTATCCTGCTTAATTCAACGCCAGCACTTTGTTTGGACTTTAATTTGCATGGTGTTTTAAGTGTTAATAGCTGCAATGTTAAGATTGATGCTTCTATTATGTTATGGCTGAAAGAATAAAAGCATGATTATTTTATAGCTTATCTTTTCTTGTCTGTTATGATTCCATTTCCACCACAGTGCAAGTCTTGGCAAAGACATATGCTTAGAAGCCTTATCAGAGCTTCCTTTCAGCCCTAGGCCTTTGTAGAAAAATCTCTCTCTGCACTTGCTTCTTCCACTCGCTCCATCTTCTTTTAGCCAGCATCTCTGGAACATTGATGATAATCGCTAAAACCTTAGACATATGCCAGTAGCGTCACAATCTCCGGACATCCTGTTTTTCCATGTTGACCACATAAACATCTCTCCTCTCTCCCGATGCTTACACAAGTTGTCAAGTAGTTATTAATCGCTTTCAGACAAGATACTTCAAAGTCCTCATTTGTTAACCTTCATTTGTCATAGACTCCCCAAGTTGATCCCAGGCAATTACTCATTGTTGAAGATGGGAAGATGAGCAGTCCATAATCAAGCAGAGTTAAGGAACTCTTTGTGATTGATAGTGAGTTGTCATTAATGGCAAAATAATAAAGGCGCAGCGTGCCATAGGGATGCCTGACAGGCAATGGAATTGAGAAAAGATTAATTAATTACACATTTTTTCATTGAAACAGTCTACGGACTGCATTGCTTCTACTTACTCATTTTAAGTGCTTGCTTTATGTCCTTGAGAAAGTTTCTTTTTCAAGCTGTGCTGCCTGCGGTGAATCAGGCCTCACAAAAGATACAGTTTGATGCATTCAGAAATCGTGTTTGGGCTCCTTTTTAACCAACTCAAGTAGATTCTGTAAGCATGACAACCAAAGACAAGTCAGGGAAAATGCTGAATAAATGAGGTTTTGAAATGATGATTGGATTTTTTTCTTTTTTCCATGTGTATTAACTTTAATCAAGATTAATGATTTATTTGTCAGTCAACAAATGGTATCCAGTATAATACTACAAACAGCTCTACTCTGCAACTGAATCTTTAAACTTTTTCTTTTAAGATGACAATTAAAGAAAGGAATTAAGGAACAATATGAGGACATTTTTCCCAAAGAAATCCACTTCCACACATAACATTGCGAAGACTGCTGCCTCAAAAATACCACACAATTATCCTTTTAATTTCTTATAATAACTTTGCAGAAGTGTTTTTTGGGCAAAGGATGGCATCAACAAGATTTCTGCACCATGCTGCATTAACTGTCGGTGTTGTGATTTTCTCAAGAGGAGGTGTTAGGAGAAACAGTTCATTAAAATCTAAGCACATGCTGAAACACAAAAGAGATATCACCTTATGTTCTTCAGATTGACAATCAATGAGCACCAAACTAGTCACCTGGAGGGCTGTGCTGCAATGCCTGGATGTCAAAACATGTAAAGTCGGGCTCTGGATTGTTGCCAAAATATCCCACAATATCTCAAAATGCTAAGCAGCAAATTCTCTCTTTTCTTACTGATATTTTTTACTTGAAAGTAGAAGTTCCAACTTGAAAAGGCATGCAGTTTGTTGGCCAACCTGAAAACCTTAAAGGTGTCATATAATGCTCATTTTTAGGTTCATACTAGTATTTTGTTTTTCTACTAGAACATGTTTACATGCTTTAATGTTAGAAAAAAGACATTATTTGTTTCATACTGTCTGAAATGCTCTGTTTTAGCACCTGTCTCTTTAAGCCCCCCTCCCAGAAAAATTAGCTTGCTCCATTCTGCTCTGATTGGTCAGTTTTCCGGGTCTTTCACATCTGTGCTTCTGGCACCGGTCATTGCAGCCGGGAAATGACTGTAACGACACTTTCTACCCAGTTGTGACATCACTGACAGCTCGTTTAAAGGCACAGTTTCTGAATACGAGCCTGTGTGCATTTGATGGTCTGTCAAGGTCAGATATTGGAGGACACATTTTCATTCTGATCACAGTCCATCACTCTCCATCATCATCCTCCAAGTGAAAACAAGCAACTGCTTATAATAACTGGCTGTGAAGTGGAGAAGCACAACAAAGCATTAACACATTGCAGAATTATGTTTCATTGTTGGTGGATAGATGAATGAATCCGCTGTCTTACCAGAGACCAACTAATGAGTTGTTGAGGTTCCAAAAAGCAGAGAATTTCTCCAAAGAAAAAAAGTCAATGGAAAAGACAGCGGGTTTGCATGGAGTTCAGCACGTCTTTCATTGTTGCATGACAAACAACTGAGGCACAGCAGGGGGCAAAGCAAATAGTAATGTGTATGCCAGGAGGAAGAGCAACGAGGAATACAAACTAGGATGAGAGCAAAGCCTTTATAAGGAAAGAGGTTGAGGGAAATCTGTTTCAATTATGTTGAGAAAGGTCAACTGTTGTGATGACAGATTGTTGGACATGCAATGAGAGTGCACATTATTAATAATCCATACATCTATATAATTAAGAGTCATGAATAATAATTGGTGAAATAAAAAACTGTATATGGCTTCATTTGGAATGCATCCCCTCAACCACATTTTTTTCATGTTTTTTACTTAGTGATTTCTATACTATGATACTGTAAAGCTCTTTGACTCACAAAGATATACACCAATGATTTTGACTTGACATGTAGGTCACACATCTAGTCTCAAAAAAGTACTGCACTTGGTGTTGAAGAGCTATGATGGAAGAAATTAATGATGTGAAGAGTTTGGAAATAAATGGAGCCTCTTAAAATTAAATGTAATTTTTGTATTTTAGGTTACATGAGCTGCTTATTTATTAATGTTTCTACGATGCTATGCCGTTTTTCTCTTTCTTCTGCTTCACCTGCGGTGTGTGAAGGAAAGATACTGCAGGTCCTTCCTTCCTGTCCGACTTTACAATAAATAATTACAAGTAGACTGCACATACCAAAACTGACAACTCACTCATGTGCAATATCAATGTATAACAAACTGTTCAATATCAATATTTCCTATGTGCAATAATATGAATTTAACAGCTCAGTCTGTCTACTTAATATATTTAGCTTTTAAAACGTATGCTACTCGTTATTTCACTATCCCATTTTCTGCTGTATCACTGCAAATGTTCCCGCTGTGGGACTAATTAAGGATTATCTCATCTTATTTTTTCTCCCTATGCCCCCTATTGTTCTCACCTTATTTTTCATTACTCTCTTATTTCATTTAAAAATGTTTTAGTAATTTAAAAAAAGTCTTTATTTGTCTTCTCGCAACTTTAAAAGTGCAGTTGTTTTCCTATCTATTGCATGATGTGTCCTTTAAAAAGAGAGCTTACTTCTGTCATGTATGATGAAGGCTCATGCTGACTAACATCCCCCAGCACATGAAGGGTTTGAACTCCTCCCCTCAGGGAAGAGATACAAGTCCACCAACAGTTTTTATCCAAAAGCCATTACTACACTAAACTGTGCACTGAAATCACACACCTTATAAACACAATTGTGCATTATGCCAAATTATTATATCTATTTTATTATTACAACTGTTGCAATACACAAAACTCTTTTACTCTTTAACTTTTTAACATGCATATGTTGATAATCATGTATGTGATTTGCATGTGTGTGAATGTTAGATAAATATAAATAAAAAATAAATACATTTTGTAGTGCACCTGAATCTCATTGTATGTATCATGCAATGACAATAAAGGAATCTTATCTTGTTTGCATCAATATTTCGGCCATTAATTAGTAACTATCTTAGCAAGAGGTATTTGTTCTGATTTTCTAAGCACTGAATCTGAATTGCATTGTTGTTTATCTCACAGTTAATCATCTGGTAATGTAAGGTATAGTCTATATCCACAACTTTCCCCCTCCGGGATTGCTCGGAAGTGGAAATTTGGGAATTCTGCCGGATGTCACTGTTTTCGGCCAGATGTCCGTTACCTTCCGCTTTCTTTGTGTTGTAATTTTAAACTCGGAAAATTTATGAGGACTATGGTTAACTGCTCCTCAGATTTCTGCAGGGTAAATCCAAAATAAATACATTTTGCTTGGAGGCTACAGTAAGTGTTGAAATTATTAAAGACATCACTGGACCAAGCATCTTAAAAATACATATTGTTTTCTGTATACACATAAAGAAAATACAATCCCAGTTAGTGAATATGTCATCAGCACTGACTGTATAATGTTGCACAGAAGCTAGTTTTCTAAGATGTAACATGCAACCAAGGTTTCAAATTTAGCTTTCCTTTAACATTTCCTTTACTTCTCTCTCATCTGCTTTAATTACCATATTTAATTTTAAAACAAATGTGAATAAAATCTGACTCCTTCCAAATGGCTTGAGAATTAAGCTGAAACCCATAATTAGATGCAGGCTTAGCCCCTTGTGTGATAGTTTGAAAGCATAATTAATATTCATGTTGTTAGTGTGTAAGCTACAAATCCCTGTTGAGTAAATGCAGCATTCTTGTCACAACTGGATGTTTATGTGGAGAAAACAATAGGAGAAAGAGCCACAGTCAGCATCTGCCACTTAATTCTAGTGCTTACAATACAAAACTCAAATCATGAGCAGCTAGTTATCTGTAAACAAAGTGAGAGTAGGTAGGAAATTGTCTCTCAGAAGATTTCAGATTACTGTTTTCTAATGCAGCCAATCAGCACAAAGAAAAACAAAAGAAGCACATACTGCATCGGGTAACAACATTGTTGTTCTCTGTTGAAATGATCATGTCTTTATGTGAAAATTACAGCTTACTCAAATAGAAGTGGAAGAATAGCGGCTGAAAAACATTCATCTGGTCTTGAAATGTTCAAGATATTTAAAAGTGCAGGTATTTTAACATTGCCTGTAAAGATGAGTTAGTAAACTGTTTCTACAGAATGGCCAGTAAAATAAATTTAAATTTATTTTTTCAATTAAGAGCCATCAATAATTAAAAGTTAAATGCTTGAATGAAATTTGGTCAAAAATGTGTTTTTGTTTCACCTACCGGTAAACTCTTTTCTTAATGGAAGAGCCTGAGGTATCATTGCTATGATTATTGATAAATGTTATGAATGTGTAATTCATTAAAGTTAAAAAATTGCTTTAGAGGAATTGCTCCAACAAATTGCAAAATAATGAAATGTATCCAGGAGGAAGTTGTTTAATGATTGCAAGACAGTATTCAGGTAGGAGACAAACTTTTAATCTGAGCTCTGAAAATGTTTGTACAGTATGTGAAATATGTACAGTTTTCCAAAACTCAAATCCAGAAAATGTTTAATATTTGTAGATGTTTTATTAGTATAAATAAAAATTAATGATACAACAGAGTTCAAACAAACTTCCAGAGTATTTTCTACCTACAATAACTAAACACAAAAATGTCCATCGCTTCTTCCATCAGTTTCTTAAAATCCTTTCACCAAGTTTTCATAATTTTACCCCATAGTTTCCAAACTCTGGAATAGAGCTAGTTTGTTTTCTATCTACTGTATTTGCTATCCTCTCTTAAATTATCAAATAATCTATCCAAACAGTTTTCAGAAAGTTATTTTTTTAACTGATTATAACTAAAAGTCTCCCTGTCTTTTCTCACTTTAACTGAGCCACGTAATGTTGCAGGGTAGTATCTCCAAAGTATGTAGATGGTGAAATGTAAAACATGTCAGTACAACCTTATCCTCAAAGTCCAAGTGGCCTTGCAGAAGCATGTTGAGCAGCCAAGAGGCTTGTGGCACACAGCAAGGGCTGGAAGCTAGTCAGCTAGCTGCAAGCCTCAGATGCCAAAGGCACCATACAAAGCCATTCACTACCACTGCAAGGTTCAATGCGAATGAACAATAGCAGGCAAGCTCCCTTAGACTCTTTCTTGCTTTCAGGAAGACTTATATAAGAAAGATCTGCATGGCTGCCAAAGTACTACTGGCCTCTTTTCACTTTCAGCTCCTGCAGGATCTGATTAAGAAGAATGTCCACGGCTTCTGCCACGACCGCTGGGAGAACCTTCTTCCAGAAGCACCTGTGCTTACAAACTGAAATCAAAAACCTTCCAGTTTGGCTGAAGCAAGAGAACATGTAGCCTTGCTTGGAGATGGAGCCTGGACACACACCCAAACACACTCACCGCATTCACCCCTTTTGTATTGGTCCACTATTTAAATGCCCAACATGATCCGAAGTTCTTAATGCTAAGCTGTACCAAAACTAACATTTAAATACTCTACATTAAGGGTTTCAAGGGAAATTAAACACAGTCTAAACAAAAGTACATACATGTGTCAAGACAGTACAGTATCTGAGCCCATCTTTCAACTTAAAAATCATCTATCTATTACAATCCGAAGACATACTGACAAGGGCTTTTTTTGGCATCATTTATAACCGGTTTGCATAATTGATTAGCTTACCCTTACATTTCAGCTTGACTTAGTGAGTCTAAAGAATGATCTCATTATAACTCCGTACCTTTGGGCTTGTTTTGCAAATAGATGTAAACTGTTAAACATTGTGATGTTAGTGCTCTCCCTCAGCAACTATACAGCCAGCAACAAAAAAACATAAATATAAGAAAAACAGGATATTCTGGATAGTTTTTTATGCTTGGTACTTCATAAGAAGTAGGAAGTATGATGACTGGACCGTGGTAGAATTAGAATAAAAGTACAAATGTATTGATTAGCAATACTAAATTGAGCAAAGATTTTAAATTGAAAGTGTTGAATATAAATATTAAATCAGGAAGGAGTTGGGAAACCATGAGGCAACCCAACATGAAAACAAGCATTCAGTAGCAACCATGTTTGTTATATTATACAGCATAGATACTGAGCAAGAAAGATGTATTTAAAATGGATTCTTCAACAAAAACATTACTCGCTTCAGTGAAGCTTCACTCAGCTGTGAAAGTAAGAGCAATCAGTCTAATGAAATATTGTGTTTCCATATTTAAAGTATATACACCGCAGTGTCCAGTCTTGTCTTCAAGCTTTAGTCTTCATGCATCAACATCAACAGTAGCTACAAAACGTGGCTTTGTTTAATTGAACAAACAGCAGGCCTATGTTTTTGCAAGCTAGTTAATTAACCATCACGCTGTTGTTAATATTTTACTAGCTAGCACATGCTAGCTTGTGTGCTAATCAGATGAGTTAGTCGTTAGCCACAAAAGAAATTGGTTAGCCAAATATATGTCCCCATCAAAGATATTAAACACATTGAAAAGAAGCTGAAGACAATATTATGTTAAACAAAAGGTGTATTTGGTTAACTAAAAATCTTTCATAGTGGAGATTTAAATAATACACCACCTTCAATTAAATTCAGTTCAATTGTATTTATAGTATCAAATCATAACAAGAGTTATCTCAAGACACTTTACAGATAGAGTAGGTGTAGACTACATTCTATAATTTACAAAGACGCAACAATTCCAGTAATTCCCCAAGAGCAAGCATTTCGTGCGACAGTGGCGAGGAAAAACTTCCTTTTAGGGAGAAACCTCGGGTGGTGAGGAAAACTTCCTTTTAGGGAGAAACCTCTGACAGACCCAGACTCTTGGTAGGCAGTGTCTGATGGTGCCAGTTGGTGGTGTGATGAACAGTGGCAATAATAGTCACAATAGTGGTTGTAGTAGTTCATGGTGTAGCAGGGCACTGCAGAGCGTAGCAGGGTGTAGCGGGGCATAGCAGGGCGCGGAGCAGGACCACGGCGACAGCTGCAACTATGATTTAGGTGACACCCTAATCCAAGGGAAACTGCTGGGCAAAAAAAAAAAACATAAGGACTCCGGGGAATAAGCTCCCCAGAGCTAGGTTAGTAACAAGCTAGTAAATACAGTAACTTCACATTTAATACAAATTAAAGCATTGCAAAATGGAATACAGATACAGCTTGATGCTGTATCAAGCTTATAGTTATTGATCAAATACACCATAACTTGTACTGTATACTTTGTAAAATAAAAGTGTGACAGGAGCCCTGTGGCTAAAACAGCAAGTGTTTAGTTTCACAGTGAAATGGTGGACAGGCTTTTGCCTTTAACTCTGACTACTGGGGCAGAATTCCTAACTCCACACTTCCCAAAGAGGTGACAAAAACGTATGCAGAGGTATATCGAAATCAAAGACATCCCAGTTGGGGTTTTTCCACACACTTGCAGGTAAACATAGAAAAGAGAAACATACAGGTCCTGAATACCAAATGATTATCAGTACATTTCATAAATGGCCTTGAAAATCCTGGAGACAAATTGACCATTTTTGGTCATTTCCCCCACACCACTGCTGACAAATAATGACACTACTGTAGCCATTACATAATCTCACTTTGTGCAGTATGTTCAGTTGTAGCAGCTCCTCTGTTATTATGGGCACTCAGAAAAGAGCAATGTAAGAGAGGAGGCAGTGATCATGTCCATCTACTGTATACAGTGTGGTTTCAACCTTTTAATATGTCTCTATAACATTAAATATTAATGAATTAATAAGCTCTCTTGTGAAATAACTCAAACTGATACAACTTTGGCAGAATGATCTTGTGTTCATGTAGGACCCCATTTCCCATAATAAGCTTAATATAAAGCAATAAAGCTTTAACATTTGAGTATCAATACCATATTCTGGTGGAACATTTCAAATCAACCATGCACAAAGTGACATATGCTACAAGTAAAAAGTTTTTTAACTAACACATTAAAAAACACTTAACTGATAGTTTTAGCCACACACAATTTAGTCCCAACAATCTCAGTTGAACCAATTTCATGCTTCTGTGATCGAACAAAGTACTTAAATGGATTAGCATCTGCAAAAAAAGTCCAAAAGATATGCCCAACATCAAAAATCCAAAGCAATCTGGTCCCTACCTCTGTCTTTAGCCACACATACAGTATGCTCTACTGTGCAATGCAGGAATGCCATAAAGCAGGGGCATGGCACAAAAGAACAATAACGCTGCATGCAAAGAAATTAACTGTCATGTACTTATGTTAGTTAATTATGAAAAGGGCTCATGCAGCACATGCCACAATCACAGTCCCACAATGCTCCTGGTTGTGTAGTGGCCAGGAGAGTCCTGCTACTTTGTGCTGAAAAGGTCATCCTGCCTCAGCCTCTGTGGGGGCCTGTGGCAGTCGCACAGAAATGGAAATGTCCCCATGTGATGTGACAATTAATTTGACTGCTGTTAACAAGGTAAGTACATCAGATGTGGGCGCATCTGTTCAGAGGGACCTTGCTTCTTCCTCTGCTTCCTCCCTTTTTGTCTTTCAGAGATGGAGCTGTTACACTGTTTACCTCCCTTTTCAAAGCCAATTATTTTGTTCATCAGAATGTAACGATGTGAGCTATTTTTTTCCAGCTCCTTGTCACCGACTGAGCACAATTAATTTAAATCAGAGGAGAACGTTTTCCTCAAGACTCCTCTTTCTCTAAACTTAATTGGAAGCGTAAATGCTTTGCAAGATGGCGCTGTCATTGAAAGTTAAGCGTGCGTCCGTGTGTGTGTGTGTGTGTGTGTGTGTGTGTGTGTGTGTGTGTGTGTGTGTTCATGTCTGTCTGGCCGGCTATTTGGATGTCTGTGTGCATCTAAACATTTGACCTGTCTCATATTTTTGTTTACTTCTCTTGACAGGACATCAAAATGAGTATTACTTGGAGGGGAAGGAAAACACAGTGTGAGTGAATACAGAACGCCTGTAATTGGGTCTTATTTCACAGCCAGACAACACAGAGAAGAGCGACTTGGTTTGCATGAGAATTACAACAACCGTTGACTGATATTTTGATGAGAACGACTTTGACTATTCAACTCTTTTATAGCAAACAACCAAATGCACTGCACAGAGGTATAGGTACGAAGAAATCTGGGCCTCTCAAAAGGAATATTAATCTGTGTTTGGGATATTTGTGGCATCCCTAGCATCCCAACATCTTAACTCAAGTGGTGAAGCAGTGACAATTCATTAAATGTGAAGATGAATAAATGGAGACATTTTTCAACCTTTGTCTTATTCTTGTAATAATAATTTTGCCCTTGCCACCCTTATTGTAAAAAGAGACAGATTGGAAAATCGTGACTCTGAGAGAGCAATGGAAAATCACAATGTATTCTGCTCATTAGGAGTACACCACCATTTTAGCATTGCAGTCCTGAAACATTGTCAGACTCAAAATTAACTTTTTTTTTTATAAAGGAGCGAAGTTGATGCCGCAAACGTCTTATCTATTCCACACATTCTTCTTTCTTGTCAAAACCTGGCACCGACATTTCCCACAATGTATCTCCACTGCCGAAAATTTGGACGGAGATTACGGAACAGTTAATGTCACCACTCACCACCAGGCTCAAGACGAGAAGAGGAGCAGGCTACAGAGGTCTGGTAAACACTTCTTTCTCCACAGATCCAGATTTGTTTACATTTTTACAGTCTCCAGCCTTACGTGACATCACTTGAGGCAAGTTATCACATTTTACGTAGCTCCCTCTGGCGCTAACAAATGCTTCTTACAAAATCTTTCACATATGCAGTCATACTCTCCAAAACCTGTAAACAGACATTAAAGGAGAACTCCGGCCAAATTTTATGTTAATCTTGATCGCTATAAATATGCTAGTACAGAGGTGAAAACACATTTTGTTGTCACGTAAGGGCCTTGTTCATGTTGCACAGACATTTGAATTGTATTTTTTGTCTGTTAAGAGGCACAACATTTTCTTTAGATCATGCCCCCACAACTACCGTTTTAGCTAAGTTGGAGCTCTACATGTAGCTTCAGCAGCTCCGTGTTACTAGCACCACTTTGGCTATTTTTTTTTCTTCTATCGACTGTACTAGCATATTTATAGCGATCAAAATTAACGTAAAAATGGGCAGGAGTTCTCCTTTAATGTGCAAAATCAGTGGACAAATAAAACCGATAAAAATAAAAGATGACATGTTTTGACAATACTTTTTTACAAATATGTCCACTATTAAACCCCCTATTCCCTCTCACAGATATCAGCCCAATTATCCTAAAGTAAGTGTTCTTTGGGCAAGTCATTTTAACATTAGGTATATTAAGCTTATTAAAATGAAAACAAATAGAAGTGTGACCTTCTGAATGTCAGGTTCAATGGATCATTAAAATTATCTTGCACATTCATGGTATAGTACAAATCTAAAACGAACTATATCCTGATTTTTATTAATCAACATGATATAATATTACCACTGCCAAGTTTCACATAACAGGCTTTACTCTATTTGCCTGACTTGAGGAAAAGATTATGGATTAATGGAGTTAGGAGCTTATGTTCCATATTTCCAAATGCTCATACATATATCTCAGTTTGTGACTTTGATGACACTGTCTTTTTGACTTCCATGCGTACATCTGAAAGATAGTTTATCTCATTTATACCCTGTAGTAGTTCTAACATCTGCTTTATTGCTATTAGATCCCATTTCAACGTATAAATAAAAGCTATAAATGTACAGAAACATGCCGTACAGCTGCAGCACAACCACAGTATCTTGTTACAATAAGAACATCCTCTTGTTATAATAAGCCGCTTTTTTCACGAGACTGTAAGCTCTGGATCTCACAAGCCTCATCTGAAGGTTAGACAGAGGAATAAAGATAGCGGAACATGCTGTCCCGTAAATAATAAAGCAGCTCTCAAATTTCACTTTGCTTTTCTCTCTCTGATAGAGTAGACAAAGTCCTTTGTAGTATCCGCATACTAATGACAATCCCAATAAATAGTATACTGTTTAGCGAGAGCACACTCCCATTGTGTGTGTTAACTCTGAAAGGAGAAAAAGTTGACTGGTTCATTAGCAGAGGAATTGGCATGCATTGCATTTTCTGTGACTGCTTCACAATAAAAGCCACCCTGTGTTTTAGCAGTAGGAAAGGTAGTAGGTAATGTTGGGTTTGGATAATTTGATGCAGCTCTGACACAGTGTAAAGAGAGTGAACAGTAACTGACAAGGCTGTTATCAGATTAATTAAAAACAGTAAAATGCTGGATTACATGTATGCATCGTTTCCTATGAATCCTTTTTGTATGTAAAGGTAATTTAAATCCTGTTCATAAATGGTGGGCTCCGCCAGTAACAATGATAGCTTTCATATCTCTATATATTAAAAATATAGATAATATAAACATATCGAATGGCTATTGCAGAAAATATGGAAACCATAAATGAATAGTATTGAAAACTTTGATTGGTCTGATTTCATGAAATGCTTGATTATAGCTTTAAGACAAATCAAAGAACTAGCCATTTGTCTCCTGATTAGTCTATATCCATGACGTTCCACTTCCGGTTTTGCTCCGGTGCTGCCGGAAATTCGTCCGGATGTACTTTTTGGCCGGATGTCCGTTACTTTCTGCTTTCTTTGTGTTGTAATTTTAAACTTCGGTGGATTTATGAGGACTATGGATAACTGCTCCTCAGATCTCTGCAGGGTAAATCCAGACAGCTAGCTAGTTTTCTGTTGCATGACTAAAACAACCTTTGAACATGTTCCACCAAAACAAGTTCCTTCCTGAGGCTATTTTGCTTAGCGCCACACATGATGATTGTGATGCCAACAAACCAGAGCATGTTTTTATCACATCCCGGAATACTGTGTGAACTAGCCAGATCCTCCTCCGCAGTGCTGTGGAGTAAGGTCTGGCAATGTGAGACTATCTCCTAATTAAATCAATTAAGTCTTGTATCGCTTTAACCCTAAACTGTTAGAAACTTAGATGGTACCAGATGTTGATGGTTTTTAGTATTTTAAAAACCTCTGAGTCAAACATGATGATTTTCTGCAGGGTGACTGCTGTTCATGTCAGTAAGCCTGCCTTAAGTCCCAACAGGCTGCTGTGGGTCAGTCAGCTTGGACAGAGTGCATCAGTTGAAGGGCACAAAGGGAAGTATAAAATAAAGGTGTCACATGGCATTGTGAGCAAGGTTCAATGTTTTTGGATTGCATTGAATGGTATTAGAATGTGAAAACATTAGTTTAACACCTTGCATATTATTTTATAGTTTTCTCATTATTATATATCATTATATTCATTGGTTTGCTAAATACATACTTCTAAATTTCAATAATTCAAATGCATGCAGTGAAATGTGATGTGAAAAACTACTTGAAAAATGCATGTTTGAAAGAAAATCCTGACTGAGGTTTTCATAATTCATGCATGAAAGGGTTGATTTATCTAACTGACCCAGCCCACACAAGCACATGTCCAACCTTTAAAACACATAAGATGGTGAAAGAAATCCTTCCCTGCAATGATTTTACAAAACCCGTATATTCATTGCTGATATTAGCAAACACAGGCGACGCAAAAAAGGCTTTGAAGTACATTGTCATTTTGAAGTATTTGATATAATCCTTCCACCTCAAGCTTTAGATTTGTAATTGTAACCCATTTATTGTAATGAGCATAAAATCCCCTTACAGTTATGTGTGCACACTCCATTTATTTTTGATTAAAACATCCCGCACAATTTCTGCAGATTCCTTGACAAAATGGTAATTAAAGAATACAAATCCTCTCATTGCTTTCAGGAAAGGAATTCAGAAATTCATTCAGTCAATAGTTTTTTTTGTATTACCACAAGATCATGTCATCACTACCACACTGAAGTGTGGCTTTCAATCCTATGACTACATGACAAAATATCACCAAAAAATAGGAAAAAAGGATATTATGTTATATATTGTTCTTTAAATTACTATGTTCCTTAACATAGGGATAGCATTTATTAGTAGCACCTGAAGTAGATTTATAACGATGACAATCTTTATTTTGTAAGGTTTTCTTGGGGCTGGGCAGTGGTGGCCTAGAGGTTAGAGAAGAGAGGGAGGGAGGTCGTCGGTTCAATCCCCAGACCAACAGAATCAAATCTGGGTGGGGAAATTGAAAGAGCAGCGCTTGTCTCTCCCTCATTAATACCACTGGGGTGCCCTTGAGCAAGGTCCTTAACCCCAACCGCTGCTGCTCAGTGGCCAGCAGATCAGACTGTGGTTGTGATGGGCAGCTTCCAAGTGTGAATGTGTGCAATTGTGTGAATGTGATCAGGGCGTTCCTGCAAAAGAGAGGCTGCCTCTCAGTGAACATCCCCTGAATAAATAAAAAATAAATAAAATTGTCTTTTCTACATTGCTGTAGCAGCATGTTGCACTTGAGTTCAGCCAATAAATAATGTACTAAGAAATATTGATTAATGCAATGCATTAATGGCTCTTAATGGCCAAAGGCAATGAGTGGTCCTTAATAAGTGGCACATTAATATACTAATAGGGATACTCATTCTAGGCAATGAATTATGATTCTGTTTAGCTTTTATCTTATTTAATTTTTAAAACTACCAATGGATATTACACAGAGATTCAGCTTAGTACAGAAATGTAAAAGTGTGTTTTTCGTTGTGTGTTTGGCCTATCTGGGGCTGCTGATTTATAGAAAGAGCCCCACCATGTCAAAAGGTTGATATGATTGATATTTCTTATTTCAGATGTTTATAAAGGGCATTCCTTTAACCTTGCGAGTCTCTTTCTGATGCACCGGCATGGCTGATAAAAAGCACAGAGTGTGTATTGCAGTGAACCAGACAGCATCTCCTGTGTTTATGGTCACATATTTATGAATTATGTTGGGTAAGACTTACATTCTTTATTTACCTGCATATCTTCCACAACATCCATTAAACATCATGCAGTATTTAAGTGGGCGAAAGGTTGATTTTATACCAAATGACTGTTTGTCAATAACGATGTCATGCATTAGTCATAGTTTATTATGGAGTGTGGTATTGGATTACAAGGAATTATGCTGTCTGTGGTTTAATTGCATATTACTCACCCCTGCTCTGCCCATGTGTTGGCGCCAATCTCTATCTATTTACTATCCAAGTCTTAAGTTAGACCTCTGCAGCTTTCTGAATCACCTCAGTTACAGTGAGTTAGGTCTTGGACACCCCCAGGCATTGATAATTAAGGCCTGACATGTCCTGCATGGCAACACGCTGACCGTCAAGCTTCGTTTATAGGTACAGATGCTAATGTGCTATGACACTGTTGACATGTAACGCTAAATGATATGGGAAAAACAGTGCTGTACAGTATGTTTACCAAAGCCTCTTAAAATGCTCTGTTGGCTAAATGAAAGAAGACTTAAACACACTCGGTGATAATGTGCTATATTTTGCTTCAAGGAAGCTGTTGATCGCTGTTCTTGGACAATGTATTCTTTAGAGAGTGTAAAGCATTTTACCTCGTGCCTCCCAAATGCCTGGATGTGATCTAAAAACTAAATTAAATTAGACAGAGCTTAAGGTGGAAACAGTGCACCAACCACGGTTATGATGAATGAATGGTGACAGCGCTGAATTGTCTCCAGCGCTGTGTGTTACATGGACTGTGTGTTACATGGACTATATCAGCCATAACCTAAATTTTTTAGGTGTATTTATTTAAGAAATGAGAGAGAGAGAGAGAGAGAGAGAGAGAGAGAGAGAGAGAGAGAGAGAAAGAGAGAGAGAGAGAAAGAGAGGGTTTTTGCAGGAGATGCTATAAATCCAAAATGCCACTAAAACCTACCACGAGAGTCACCTCTTTGGGCTGTAAATATACACGTGAAGTGTCTCTCTATGTTAATGCCTGAAGAGGGTTCAGGCACACTGAGTGTAGGGTGAAAGCCACCCTCTTTCAGCACCATGGACAGAGCTGGACAACGTTAAGAATGTGATACTGTTATTTTGTTCTAAATAATGCTACACATTCTTTTAGTTCCAGCACCATGGATGGGGCTAATACTGATTTTGTGCCCCTATGTGTGCTAAATTATCTTGATTTCAGCACCATGGACAGCGCATAGTGATTTTAAACCAGTGTGATACTGGTGGGCATTTGTCCAAATTTACAACACCCCCTCTGTTTACAGAATACAGAATATGACTGTTTGTTCTAAGGCATGCTACAACCCCTACATTTAAGTGCCATGGACAGGGCTGTCCCAATATAGCTGATATAGTGGAGAAAGCATGTTCTGCACTTCCTCAGTATCAGCACCAGAATAGCAGAATAGCTGTATGCTGATATTCCATGCTACATACTTCTTTGTATGTATGTAGCCTACTGTACTATTTGTCATAGTTTGCTGTTTTTGTAGTTTGAATACAACAAAATCAACATACTTAACTGTTTTATACAAACAGGAAATAATACAATATGTGCTGACAAATCGAACTGCGACGTCAGAATGTCACTGCCAATTAAACTTTGCTAATAAACTCCAAATTGATATCATGTATTAAGTTATTCTGTTGTTTTCTGAGCTGCTCACAAGACCGTTTTAACCGCCATGTGCAATTTTGCAACATTTTTATCAGCTATAAGCATCTCCTTTATGATCTTCATGCAATGCATTATGGGAAGATCATGTCCACCAGCAGCCCATTTGAAAAATCAAACATTTATAGCATGCATGCTTACTTTTTGAATCTTCTTAATTTAAAGTCCTACAATCCTTAAACCTGATTAGAATTAGAAAGCAACATGTAATCGACACACAGCTATTGATACTAGCTTGTTCTAAAACGAACCACACTCCTTAAGTTTCAGCCCCATTGACAGGGCTGGATGATATTACTAATATGGTGTTACTAATATTACTGATGTGATGACGTTTTACTGTTTACTTATCCTCAATGTACTACTGTACATTCTCAGTACAGTTTCAGCACCATGGACAGGGCTGGACTGATACCGTTGCTACAGTCCCATGGACAGTGCTAGCATATGCTCGTATTTCATATAGATATGATACTGTTTGTTTGTCCTGGATGTGCTACATATGTGTTGACCAAACACAACGCCTGTCCCTTCATTCCTCATAAGAGAGCAGAAACACGCAGTGCATTACCAATGCGTGCTTCTACTGAATGGAATGTAAGCACACCGGATCGCGGACGTGGCGCTGACACCGAGTGAGCTCTGCATCTTTAAAACGGGAAGAAGAAAAAAAAAGAAGCCAAAGAAAAACACACAACCAGCTCAGTCATAACTGTGAGATGATAAGGACTACCTCTTTTTTACTTTTGGAGAGAGCCAAGCCGTTAAGAGAGCATTCAGCATCAGCTGTTCAACACTGGTCTCTCATTGCTGGACGTCGGGGCTGAATGAGTCACATGACAGAACTGGAGGCAGAGATCTAGAGAAAAGGCACAGCATTTCGGCTTGCACCGCCATACTGTATTTTGAGCCATATCACATTTTTATTGCAACATTTTACTCCCGCTCGGTGAGTACATTTCCAATGGCTTTTTTGTAAGCATTTTTTGTCTTTTTAATTGCCCCCTTTTTTTAATTTTTCTCTCTTTTGCTGGTGTTTGAATTGAGCATTGACATGGTGGTTTTGAGCGTTTTTCACATCCAGGCTTCAAGTTTTTAGCATGCAGTTATTCTGATCCAGAAGAGGGTAATCGGTGCGTTATCGGTCTTGAGAAAGCCTTTACTTGCTTGCAGTTTTGTTTCGAGGGTCGAAACCAAGCAGCTTTTGTCAGTATTGAGATTTTTCAAACAATTTATTGGTGGTTTTGAAACATTTTTATTTTTTTGTTTCTGTCGACTTTTGCTGTTGCTATGCTTTGGTTTGCATTTTGCAGTGTTGTTTGTTGCCTTCGAGTTTTGTGATTTTGGTGTGTCGGTGAATGTCACCGATCAACCCCTTTGCTTTTACTTTTCTTTATAAAAAAGGAGTCATTTTTAAAGCCCGATGACGTTTTAACGTGATATTTTTTCTGCAGCTGAGCTCTCAGGTTTGTTGTTTTTGTGTTTCTCTCTTTTTTCGATTTCATTATACTTTTGCTGGTGGCAGTGTCAAGTATTTTTGGATGTTATCGTTTTTCGACTAGATGATGCTGGGTGGACGAGGGGAGTTTTGATTCTTGGGGGAGTTCAATGCGTTTTTGTTTTCGGTATCAACGAGGATGAACAGACATTTTCCATTTTGCAGGTATATAATATGAGTGCATAAGTGACACGTTTCTGTATATACAATAAAGAATAAGGTGACAGAAATATGCACCTGTGGCTGACGTGTTCTTTTGTAAGGCTGGCCAAATTGCTCATTAGAGAAGGCATTATTTATCAATGTTATCTGAAGGTTACCTGATCTGATCGATCTGTCAGTAAAAATAAAAAATAAAAAAGTGACGCGATCAACAATTCAAGAACAAGGATTGGAAATCACACGCAGGTCGTTTTGATCACAATGTGTTCTTTGTTTTGAGTTCAACAATCTTCAAGCCGTTGCAGCTGAGGAGTAAATGTAAGTAGCTACATGCAGGTTCCTCGGAAGGATGCACTGTAACGACTGTAACGATCTCCCACAGATAAAGTCAAACTCCATCCATATGTCGACTTGACAGGGGCAGAAATAACAATTTCCTTTGCTGCAGAAGGCTGTAAGCTGCAGTAGGATATGCTACCAAGTTGGGGAAATAATTAGGATAACCACAATTTGCACTACATTATGTCAAGTGTAACGCTTCACTTAAGTGCCCTCCTTATTGCTAGACAAACTCAAATCTGCTTTTGCAGGCCTAGATTCATAAATACTCTTGGATTTGTCAAATCTGATTTTGCAAGAAAACATGAATAAAGCCACTGACACAACTAGAAGAGGATTTAAGAGTAAATTAAGCCTCCAAGAGGCAGGTTTAACTTCAGATTATTGGTGTGCCGCAGGGAATGCAAACATGAGTAAACAGTTGTCATGTAGTCTTAGAAAAGGGCATGGGTTGCATTATTTTTCTGTGTTTTGTAGGCCACAATACTGCTGTGTGTATTTTCTGGGAGTAGATGTGTGCTACTGCAACATCGCTGTGGGTCCATGAACCTTTTCTAAGTTTAGTCATCGAGGCCAATGGGTCAAAAAGTACTGCTCCACAAACCTTATCTGATTTTTTAATATTTTTATTCCAGGACTAATCTAAATCTCTTGTTACCTTAAGTGCTGTCTATAGTATTGGCTATTCTGTTGTAAGAAAGGATTTCAGCTTGTAAATGAAAGCTCATGGATTTGCTTTATTTTGATCCATAGGTATTCACTTTAACAAAACAGAGGTTTTGTCAGTGCAATATTGTAGGCCGATAAAATACATGAGAGTGGACCATTAAGTCTGGGTATAGACCATTGAGTCCCAGTGTCATTAAACAAGCTGACGTGGTAGATCAGAGTCAGTGCAGCTTAATGTGGTGAAATGATAGATATTGACTGCAGAAACTATAGTTAAACTTTTAATAAAGCAAAGTGATTAGAGGCAATTAAGATAATATGTTTTTTATCATGTATTGAAAAGCTGTTATCATGTATTGATTTCCCTGTCTCCGGTCAAAACTAGTCAGCTCATAAAGTAGATAAAGAGCTCCAGGGAGGCTTTTAATGGTTTTCAAGTTGTGAGACAATTTAGAAACAGTATGTATACTTCTCTTATAGTCATTGCATTCAGTGTTGATTGTATCACAGAGCTGTCATCCATCGTGTTCAAGATGGGAATTTATCATCGTTAATTATTGAGAGGTGAGGTGTAACAATCCAATGGTTTGATTCTGCTGCAGTGATTCAAACCATTACAATTATTTTGCTCATGATTAGATTTGATTAAATCTGCAAAACAAAGCTCCACAAATTTTAAAAAGCTAAATGTATTCAGTCGTCAATAATTAAACACAGTTAAGCCTTCCACTGAGTCACTAGTTGAAAGAATGACTTTAATTTTAGCCTCAAACCACAGCATCTTATTGTGTCTATATTTTCAACAACTTCTCCAAAGCAACACACTTTCCTCTTGTTCATCTCAGCAGAAAAAAAAAATCATCTGCTCAATTGAATCAAACCGAGCCTTATACAATACATGTTTTTAGCTTTGTAAATAGTAACGTTCTCTATAAATGGATTCAAACATGTCAAATCTTGCCTTTCGAAGCTCGAATCGCTGCATCACGACACATCGACATTTCTTCACGCCCCTAGTTGAGAGGTGTTTCTGCCACCCCGCCACAGTATGAGCTCCTGGACATCTCTCCTGCTAAGCATTATGATAGCTTCTATTACGTCCTGCGGTGTTGTGTCTCCCCAGGCGGGTTTCCTGTTATCTAGGCCAAGCCCGTCCTGCAAAGGAGACTTACAGAGAAGTATGATAGCTCATAAATGGATATACCTCTGCTACCATGAATAAAACATTGCGCAAGAGCAAATTGTATACACTAAGCATGTGCTTAACTATCAGAGTGTATCTGCGTCTGCATGTCTGATGGTCTGAATGTGAGTGAAACAACAGTTTAGCTTTCAGCATGACAGGGTTGGACAAATGGAAAACATAATTGATATGCTGTGTATTGCGTCTTTCATACACGTGGTGTGTGTGTAATTATTATGATATGCTGGATTCAGTGAACACTCTAACCCACATTGATAATTATTAGAAGCCTGCATGCATCTTCTGTTATATTTTAAACAGGCTTCGCCTCAGCCCGGCGTGTTTAGTGTCTGTTTTAGTACACATGCACATGCATACTTTACGATCTAAATGTCAACTGTTCAGGCCGAAGAAAACGATGTAACGAGCCTAACTTTTAAGATGACTGTTTTTGCAGATAAGGTGTCTGTTTGTTTGTTTATTTAGGATCCTCATTAGCTCCTGCATTCAAGTCGCAAACTAAGACTGGCATGTTTCACTCTCTCAAGAGGCTTTTTCTTCCTGCTCCCCCCTTTTTAACAGATAAACAGCTTACCTTTGGCATGACTCATTCTACTGAAACGAGTGTTAAGTACTTTACTGTCCTTTTCTGAGCTGTTAATTTGATAAGTGAGGAGATCTAACACATCATATTGTGGGCAATTAAACCCATATCTGAAGAATAGGGTCAGGCTGAATGACTTTCCAGTGTCTATTATGGGAACCATTTGAGTTATAGTGCATCACTTTAATGAGCCTTTTGCACAGACATGCTGAGACCTGATTGTACTATTCAGAATTTCAGATGAAAGTTTTGTGTTCGTTATATTTCATTAACATTCGGCCTTGAGTTGTAACTTGATAAGATTAGACATTGGTTAAAAGAGCAGTGATTCTTTTTATTCGACCTTTGATTAAAATGTAGAAAACAAGAGTGAGAATTAGTGTGTGTGTGTGTGTGTGTGTGTGTGTGTGCATGTGTTTGTGTAAGAGGAGTATCTCACTAAATGCAGTTTTAAAAGGAGGCAATTAAGCCTCAATCACTTCCATTTCTCCTTATCTGGAGCTCACAGAGGAATTACTTCTTCTATTTTTAGAAGGAATTAGGGTTCATTGATAAGGAGTAAAACCTAAACTCACAAAGATAAAAGAAAGATGGATGTTAGATGTTCCAAATGTTACAGTGAGATGTTTTACTAAAGGAAGCAGAGTTGGTGCTGTTTCACAACTTTGTGTGCAGATATCGATCCAGCCAATCGCCATAGCTTCGAGTTACCATAGTATTCAATACAATTTTTTAATCACGCTGTTCATCAAATTACATTCATACATGCAGCTTCACGGGGATTCATGGGATCTAAACATCCAGAACTAGTTTTCAGATGGCATATAGATTCTGATATGTTGTTGCCCCTGATACATATGTGTATTGTTTTACTTTACTTCGAAAGTAAAACCTCTCAATAAACCATCCTAGAAAATGGTGAGTCTCCCTGTTTGCACATAAGTTTGTTTCAACACACTGAACTTTTGGAATGTTTTCAAATCTGTCAGTGGAGCGGCATCATAATTTCAGTTTAACCCTCAGGCAGGAAGATGACCGTACTAAAGATGACTTGCCTGTTTTCTTTCTTTTTCTGAAAACAATAGAAAGTCTCAGCTCGGGTATATACAGAATTATGGAAATGTAGATGAAATCTTTTGGCAGATCCCAACAATATGGCTCCATAAAACCTTATGAATAAAATACATACACAAACTCACCTATATATAGATAAAAAAAAAAAAAATCATCAGACCAGAAATGGAGGCAAATCAACTTTCAGAGGCAGATTGAATACTAAGATTGTTTTTGAGTTGTGTGTGCGCTTTATTTTAAAGCCAGTGATAACAAAACATCATCATAGTTTCCTGATACCTGGTAGCATCAGATTATGTTCATGAAACGCATTTAAGGTCTCCAGCAAATAGCGAGAGCTAGCAATATCTACTTCAATACTCCTAAAATAACTTTACTCTACTAACCTTACAGAATGAAACATTAAAAAAGCACCAAACATAAAACATAGGAGTGCAAATAATAATAAAAGAGCCCCATCACACAAATGCTACTATAAAATGCTAAAAGCAGCATAAAAAAAAGATAATTAATAGAATAGATACAAGATAAAACATCAGAGCAGATCAATGTGTAGAGTTTAAAATTTTGATTGCACTTGGAACAAAAGACTCAAAACCATTCTTGATTGCCACCCATATGGTATACTTAGCCTAATTAATTTAACATTAAGATGCAAAAGCGAGTAGCACTTGCAATTTAGAAATGACCCGGGCATGAATATAAATGAATATAATAAGTGTAGAAACATGCACGGGGGACATTTAATTGGGGAGATCATTTTTGTTTGCTACTAGATAAGCAGTCGAGCATTCCTCATGGCAATTAGGGCAGAAGAGTCTTAGTGTGACTCATGTATCGGTAAGATTAGGACCCCGTGGCTTCAATGTGGAGACAAAGGTTGAGACAAACAGACATGACGAGGAGATCCATATTTCTCAGGCACACATCTGTAAATTGCCGTGTGGTGTTCGCTGAGTCTGGGAGAAAAAAAGTAAACAAACCTGAAATAAGAAGAGGCAGAAGAACGGAGTGAGGCCTTCCAGAGCAGGTGGCGGAGCCCTCCAGATGCTGCAGAGAAGCAGCGAAGCAGATAATGTCCTGCCTAGATTACCTCAGGGACCCCGATTACAGTGGAGCGTCCTCATCTGGGTCAGCTCCAGGCTGGTTCTGCAGGGATCAGCTGTTCTCACTGTCGTTCTGCTGGCCTCAGCTGTCTCTCACCTGCTTGTGACCAGTTGTGGAGGCGTTGACACACTGAAACCCAGTCTCAACAGACACGATATACAGTGCTGTACTTCATGTGTAGTGACAGCCATATTTGCACAGTTATTGACAGTTGGGATATTGTTTTGACTACATCTGCATGAAGACACTTTGCGTGGAAGGATTATTGAGCGGGCCTCCTGGTCACGCTGACCGAAGTCCCCTGGGTCAGACCCTCTGTTTGAAGTGACTGTTAGCATTGGGGCGCCTGGATAGCTCACCTGGTAGAGCTTGCGCCCCATGTACAAAGGTTCAGTCCTTGTCGCAGAAGCTACAGATTCGACTTCGACCTGCAGCCCTTTGCTGCATGTCATTCCCCTTCTATCTATCTCCTTTCACATCTTCAGCTGTCCTATACAATAAAGGTCTAAAATGCCCAAAAAATTATCTTTAAAAAGAAAATCAAAAGAGACACAAACTGTACTACAAAGAGTAGCTAAACCCCCGCAAAGAGACTCGAAACGACTACGAGACATAAGATGAATGCAAAAGACTTAAACTGACCAAAAAATAATCACAAAGCACCACAAAATATCTAAATCACAAATAAAGGAAAACAAAACAACCACAAATAGATGCAAAATAAAGTCAAAACAACTGCAAAAAGACAAAAAATGATTACAAAGAATCAAAACAACTGCAAACAGACCATAGAGATGCAAATCAAGTACGAGACAAGAGACAACCGCAAAAAGACACAACCTTACTACATAGACGCAAAACAACCACAAAGACGTAAACAATTACCACAAAGTGACTACAAAGGGATGCAAAAAGACAAAATAACGGCATAAAGACACAAAACCATAAAGCCACAATGTTTGTAATGTATTTATCTGTTTCAGTCTGGCTGCGTCATTTGTATTTTTGCGTTTCTTTCAATCTGGGTGTCTTGCCCCCTATGTAGGAGGGGTGAGGGGGCTTTCTACATGTTTGTGCCCAGAGGCCCATTGTCATTATCTGTCCATGTTCATAAGGTAGTTTGAAACATGAGTCAGAGGTTTAAAAATAAAGAAGTTTATATCCATAAATGTGCACACAATGTTTAGCAGCCTGGCAGTCTGTGGGACATGGTGGGAAAAGTCAAATATTTATTTTTGATTTGCTTTGTCTGGACAGTGTGCTCGCTTGTTACTACTGCTGTTAAGGAGATAGTGTGAAGTTTCAATTTGTCTTCTTCTGTTGGTAGGACTGAAACTGACACCAAACCTTAAAGCTACACTGTGTAAGAATTTCTCCCATCTAATGGTAAAATTGTATATGACAACCAAGTGAATATTACTTTCTAGCCCCTCCCATTCTGATCGGTGGCCGAATCCGAAATTAACTCTTAGTATCCCCATCGTTTACACACAGCCATTCTAGCCACTCCAATATTAACTTTGGTCTTTTTGCATTGCCTGTCACATTGTCGTTTTAATTCTCTTTTTCACTTCCCTGGCGAGTAATCTCCCCTTTGCATTCGTCACGGTGCCAGTAGGTGTAAGAGGGCGAAAGGCGGAGGTATGTCCCTCTTTGGCTAATGTATTTTAAAGATGGAGGCGCAACATGCCAGCAGTCATTCGAGTGACTCGCTCGTATGTATTCTGAATGATTCTAAATGTCAGATTCTACGTTTACGAGAATACTTTGATTAGTTGGTGGAAATAATTTAACATGAATGAGTACATATTTGTGAAAGAACAAAGTTTTTTTTGCTAAGAATCAACTAAAAAAATTACACAATGTAGGTTTAACAGATTTCAAACTGAGGGTGAGATGGTTCTCTTTAATGCTGCAGATGATTTAAGCGGATAGATCAGGTGTCTTTCCACTAAACTAAAAGGAAAGTATTCAGACCCCTATTACCTTTTACACACTGTATTTTGTCATATACTTAATTCAAAATGCATTATACTTTTACACTTCTACACACAATAATCCATAATGACAAATACGCATTTTAGAAATGTTTATTTTTTTTATTTTTAATGAATGCATATTTATTAAAAATATTTTAAAAAAATACTTCTTTCATTTACATAAGTGTGCAAACTCTTTGCTGCAGCCCTCCCAAGTGAGCTCAGGTGCATCCCATTTCTATTAACTTCATCAGTGTAAAATAGTAGATATGAATAGCCTGTTAATACAGATATATAATTGTTGATAGATGCAATACTGCAGTATTAAATCTACATTATACAAATGATTGTGCAAAAAGAGGTGCAAATTCACATAAAGAAAACACTCTTTATAATTTGTGTTTAAAGGAAGAAGTTCTATATGTAGAAATATCCAGAGTAGCTATTTCAAGCCAATGTAGCCAGAAATGAAGAAAAGAAGAAGATATTTCAACACGGAGGCCTTTTGACTCACATACTCACAAGGATCATGACCTCAATTTTCAGTGTCTGCCACTAGGAAAGCACAGGTGCACTCAAGGAGAGATGGCTAGCTAGCGTGCTAGCTATTGAGTTTGTGTACCCCTGAGGGCAAAAACATGTCCACAGAGCAAACCTTTTATGTTTCTCTCAACAAACGGTTCACTCAGGGGTAGCGAGAGACTGTGGGTGATGGCGAAAAATGTATTCAGCTCCACATTCAAACTTTGATACACCCTGACAGGGAATGCTTAACTGACTAGCATATGGACAGAGTTAGGGCTTTTCATTCAGAGAGGTTCACATAGGCATTTACATGTTGTCTGCCTTCGTTGAGCTGCTTTGTTCTGCAGAACCTTCATTACAGTCTCCTCAGCTCTTGGCGTATCGCTATGGGCATGGTGTGAAAAAAGCAGAGGTGGGGAAATTTTTTTGATCATTACATTACATTACATGTCATTTAGCTGACACTTTTATCCAAAGCGACTTACAATTAAGTGCTTTCAACTGTGAAGGTTCAAACTCCAGACAACAATTAGAAAGTGCAAGTACATTAGCTTTACATAAGCAAAGTTACAAAGAGACATATGAAAGTGCAGGTTCAAGAATTTCTTTATTTTATTATTTTTTTGTTTATCTGAGGTGTAGTCGGAAGAGATGTGTTTTTAGCCTTCGGCGGAATATGTGTAGGCTTTCAACCATCCTGATGTCAATAGGGAGCTCGTTCCACCATTTGGGAGCCAGGACAGCGAACAGTCGGGATTTCGTTGAGTGTTTAGTTCTCCCTCGCTGTGAGGGGGCAGCAAGCAGGTTGGCTGATGCAGAGCAAAGTGGGCGGGTTGGGGTATGTGGTTTGACCATGTCCTGGATGTAAGCTGGGGCTGATCCGTTCGTGGCCCTGTATGTAAGTACTAGTGTCTTGAAGCGGATGCGGGCAGCAACTGGTAATCAGTGAAGAGAGCGGAGGAGCGGTGTAGTGTGAGAGAACTTGGGGAGGTTGAAGACAAGCCGTGCTGCTGCGTTCTGAATGAGCTGCAGGGGTCGGATGGCGCATGCAGGCAGGCCAATCAGGAGGGAGTTGCAGTAGTCTAGACGTGAGATAACTAGAGCCTGAACCAGAACCTGAGCCGCCTTCTGCGTTAGAAGGGGACGTATCCTTCTGATGTTATGCAACATGTCTCTACACGATCAGGTAGTAGCAGCAATGTTGGCAGTGAAAGAGAGACACCCAGGTTTCTAGCAGTCTGGGTGGGGACTAACACAGAGTTGTCGATTGTTATAGTCAGGTCTTAGGTAGGAGAGCCCTGTCCTGGAAGGAAAAGGAGCTCAGTCTTGTCAAGGTTGAGTTTCAGATGGTGTGTGGACATCCAAGAACAACAACAAAACATGCAAGAATTAAATCCCCCTTTCAGGCACGGCGTTATGGGTGGGCCTGACGGGCCTAGGCCAACCCACTTTTCAACAGGCCCACCCAAAACATTTCCTCAAAAAACATTATTTAATTAATAAATTATAATTGGGTGAAGAATTATTAAAAATCGGCAAATAATCTCATAATTTGTGCTAAAATTGTCTAAATGTTTAGTTTTCAAAAACAATTTAAAAAAACTGGTCATGTCTATTTTTATGTTTCTGCACAAGTTCAGCAGACAGTGAGGTTCGGATCGGATGTAGCTTGTATGCTGGGTTAGCTCCCAGTGATCTGAGAGTGTGAAAATCATTTCCAGTAAAGGACAAGGTTGCAACAGTCGTTGTTTAGGTACCTTAAACGTGCACGAGCGGTCTCAGAGTGATCGCTGCAACCAGGAGATGAAGGAGAGCTGAGATCCACAACGCCGAGCACATCTTTGTCTCGGACACCGCAGGATGCTAACGCGGCTAGCGCGACCAGCGCCGGTGCTAATGCCTTTGCCTCGCGAGTGGATGATATAGCCCCTATGGATATAGCCCTGTGGATCTGTCTTCCGTGGATGAGCCCGCAACTCAACCAGTGCTAAAGTATCTGGTCACTTCTTCTACTTTAGGGAGTTTAATTGTGTAGGACCGCCAGAGGATAACAGTAAGGTATGTGGCTACTCTGCCTGTATTGTATTATGTCGTTATATGAGATATATGGATTAAAATAATCAATTCATAACCCGCTACAGAAGCTGCAGGGGCAGTTCTATTTCTATAACAGCTTGTTACTGTTGTCAAGTTGTTGTTCCCTCATGGTTTTCTCTTGTTATGGCCAATAATGCTTTAGGGCTTGTTAATGCGATTTATTTATTTTTGTTAAACATGTTTATAACATGAATCATCACACTAAAGTAAGGAAATAACTTGAGTCTTGTTTTACATGACAGATGACGTTGTCAATGAACACGTTCTGTGGCCGAGTAATGATTGAAACTGTCGGGCAGTGTTGTTGATCTGTATATTGTTGAAAACTTAAAACAGTTGAAAAGAATTGTGAAATATTCTGCCTCATGTTATACGAGCAGAACTAAACTATGTTTTGGGGAAATATTAGATTCCTGACCACTTTTACAGTCTATAGGCCTTAGGTTGGGAGAGATGTGCTATATATAGCAGCACAGCCAGGTATGGTGCGTAATGGAGATTCCAAAGCGCTCTTCTTTTGGGCAGAACCAAGGAGAGCGATCGCGGATAGGTCCGTCCTTTGCACCGAAACTTTTTACAATGCAACAACATATAAATAGCATTAAGCTATTACAATCTTTATTATGTAAGCACATATAATATATATAATATAACAGTATATTAGCCAATCATTTGTATTAGGTTAAACAGGGATTTGATAACCTTTTTAATTTAAGGCCCACCCACAATTGGTCTAGCCCATCCAAAACTGGAATCCTGGCGCCGTGCCTGCCCCCTTTCAATACCATAGATAGAGTGACACTCAGCCAGCCATGCCAAAACACTTTTTTGTGAACTTCAATATTCAATGGAAAATAATCTCATATGAAAGAGCACAACGTCGTGTCAACATAAAACACAACACTTTCAAGCCGGAGAGCGGAGTTCACTTCACAGCGAAAACAAAATACTTTCACCCAGGAAACGCTCGTTCGTTCCTATGGAGTGTTTTAATCCAAACCACAATCTTTTTCCTAAACTTAAAGAGTCATTTTGGTGCCTAAACTTAACTGTCATTGCCATGGCCCCTGAAAGGAGCATCATCTGGCGGTGCCTGTAGCCGGCTCACAGTCACCTATTGGCGGCTAAACAACTGCCGCTGGTAGCCAGTGTCCCGGAGCTCTGTAACGGCTAAACACAACCAGCAACTGAAGCTCAGATTTTATTGTTCTATTGCTCTATAGACTGTTCACGTTACAGCGCTTCACTTAGTTTTGTTCAGCAGAGGCATGGATATGTAGATCAGAAAGGGGGAAATCCCACACATCCCCTGCCGGCAAATTGCACCCTGACTATGGGACACAAAGCAAACCCAACCCTTACTTGGTTATGCCAATTGTGTGTTTTGTGTGCGTGCTCACATCCCTGCAATTATGCGTCCTTAACAGGATTGCACGTTCGCTGGATTGAGATTAAGAATGGCAAATGTCTCTCTGATTACACTCTACAGGTCTACTGAGGCCCTCTAAGCTAAATCTGACTTGGAAAAAAAACATCTGTCACGCTAAAATGTAGCCCTATACTCACCAGTGTGTTTATGTGTAAAAATAGAACTCCCATCATTTAATTCCCCACTTAGCCTCAAAAAGCAATCTTCTCCTGAAACATTAAGAGCTTGTTGACATCTTGCAGTGAGCCACAGTCAATCAGGTGGAGTGTGTAAATAAGGCTTCATTCTTCATATTGATTTTTCCTCCAGGTTTTGACATCAGAGGAAATCATGGAGCTCATTGCCGTGTTTTTTTCGCAGATATTGGTGGCTATTACAGCCTTTACTTCTGTTTCCATCCACTTTCTCTATTAAACATTATGAGCCTGCACTCGCTGTGCAGATACATGGTTTGGATTTTCGCCCTTATTGGGGAAAAAGATTCTTCCATTTATTACAAATCACCTGTATCACTCAGGCAGCCTGGTCTGCTACTATTAGAGGATATCGATTTTACTGACTTGTGAATTCCCCTGCCCCTTAATAGTAATATGTTTTTCCGGATTATGTTTATTACTCATTTTGGTGCCCACTTAGTGTTCACAGTAGGCTACATTGCAGCTGTGAATAAACAGAGAGTAGCACATAAAAAAAAAGAAACTCAAGAGTTGTTTAGTTTGTGTCACATATCCCCAGCAGCACAGGACAAACCCAATAGTGGGACCTGGGTGCCCCATTCAGCCCCATGTGCTCTCAAGATTTAAGACTTTCGGGGACATTGTTTTGTTCTAATTTCGTTTTGCCAAGTAGGTTTTGGGGAAAACGTAATTAATAATTAATGACATGCAGCAAAGGGCCGCAGGTCAAATCCGCGGATGCTGTGATAAGGGCTGAGCCTTAGTACATGGGGCCCACACTCAACCGGGTGAGCTACCAAGGCGCCTCAAACTTTTTTTGAGTGACGGAAAAGTAGTGATGGCGAGATGAAGCCTCATGAAGCACTGAAGCTTTCCAGGAAAGTGGTTTGCAAAAGGGTTAATTTCTCGAGGCTTCATTTGCTCACTATACCACAAACAGGCAAGCAGCCTGTAGGCTCTTTGACCTACAGATGATCTTTGTGATCTGTGATACACTGTATCAGAGACTGTTTTTGACTGAACTTTGCACCAGTAAAGACTTTTTTATAGTTTATAGTATTTAGAATTTTAGTAGGCTATTCTATTCTAAACTGGTAAGTGGCATCGGTTTAACTGGGCTGAGAGCCGTGAATGTGCGTGTGTAGATCATAGATGTATAATAAAACAGTGTAGATTTGAACCACTTCATAAAACAAATGGCATCTTGTGTCAGTGAATGTTTCACAGATTTTTTTAGTATCAACATTTTTAGCAACTTGCCATATGCGTTATAAACAACATTCCCTCATTATGTTAATAGCAATGATTCTTATGATTCTTTGAAACCATATCTTGTTGTATATATAGTTGTTTATGAATGCAGTCATTTTCAGAAGACAAGAATGATTAAATATCTAGCTATAGAGCCATTAGCTGGTTTACTTAGCTTAGCACAAAGACTGGAAGCAGCTAGCCTGGTTGTCTCTGTCCCAAATTCACAAAATCCTACAGCCTACTATTTAACATGTAATAGTATTTTCATCTGTACAGAACCAGCTATTCTGGGTTTTATGTTAATGGGGGTTATGTTCATGTCATGTGACTCTATGCTAGACTAGAGTTGTATCAAACTTCTCATCTAACTCTCGTCAAGAAAGCAAATAAGGGTGTTTTGAGCTCTTCTTTTAAGAGCATATTACTCAGACTGGAAGAGGAAAGGCTTACTGCACTCACTCCTAATTCAACGTAAAACTTGTGAGTTCATTTTAGTTCAACATTTCACCAAAGAGATCCTGCAAAACAAGTGAGCAGTTCTGTACCACCTCTGTTTTTTAGTGTACTTCGTCCCAAGCCTTTAATACAACAATCCCAACTTGTGACCAGATAACTCGAAAAGAAGAAAGATTCGTTGTTTACATTATTTCATTTTTCAGAGCCAAAGGGAACCAACAGCAAGGAAAATCCATTTCTGTCATTTAGTGACAAGTCAGTGGATGACAGTGAATATATTTGTCAGGGGAAAATGTAAAGTCATTGCGAGCCACAGGAGCTCGACAAATCTGTTATGCAGGCGGAGCCGCAGTTTGTGCATGCGCTGCGACATTCGTACGAGGTGACTGAACTAGGACATCTGCTTAGGTCTCTTCTTATTTTACTGTGAGTACTCTAAAAGCACCTGTCAGTGGCATCGTCAGGGAGTACAAACATAATTAAGTAATCAAACAGACACATTACATATGTAAATGCCATTAATTGCAGACATGGGTTTGAAATATTCATTTAAATTAGTCACATCATTTAGGCAGGGATCTTTTCCCAGCGAGTGTAATCATTGAACTAATTAGGTCAGCCAATGCAAGTTGAAACAATTTGAAAAGCAATTTCACTATCCAATTTATTCTTGACTAAGAGAATGAAAGTGATATAGGATGCAAATGTGTGAAGCAACAGTAAGAAAATCAACACAGGAGCAGACTGACAGAAGCATACGGAAAGACTTAGAGAAACCACTTCACCTTAAAACCTGAACTTCAGCAGTTATTATTTGTCAAGATCCAGTGGGTCAGGTTGTGTGTTTTTGCCAATGTGAAAGTCTGTTTTGGAAGTATCTCAGTGACATTATTCAGTGCTGCAGTGTCAGATGAAAGCCCAACACTCTTTCACATTTCTGATACAAAACAAACCACTTCAGGAGAATTCATAACCACCTAGAGAGTGCATGCCACGTTCAGAAACACACAAAACAAACACTTTCATGATACTGGGGCACAGTTTGATACTATAACAGTTTTGGCTAAATTGAAAGCGAGACAATAATGACAATATATGTGACATTGGCAAACATATACTTCAGTCAGACAACTCACATTTGAAATGTTTATTAACAGCAGAGCATTGTGTTTGGTGGCCAGACTCCAACCTCATTACTCTATATGGATTTACATGAGATATTGGGGAGTGATGATAAAGTAGCTTCCTCCTGGCCGGAGCCTGCAGGTGGATGCTGGGGTGGTGGTGGGGCTAACAGCGGGCAGTGAGACAGGTGCAGGGCAGCAGCAGCATTGACAAGGCAGAGATAGGGAAATTGTGCAGCTTAAATAGACCGCCAAATTGAGGGGGTGTGTTTGGTAAATGACTCAGGGAGTGCGGCATGTCACGTGTGTGTACGCAGTGCAGCTCAAGTTGGCTGCCTGAACTAGCTCGCAGGCGTCGTCCCATTTCTAGGATGGTGAAAGCTGAATTCCTAACTTTTTTTTATACCTTTAAAATGTCAATTCAAATTAAATTCTTCAATAACAGGACTTAAAAATAAACGTAATATTGTCTTCTTCATTTTCAGACAAACGGTGCGTGCTACCGATGTAAACAAAAATGAAAACATGTACGTATATGGGCGGATAATGACCTCTGAATGGATATTAACTGCATCCATATTTTTGCAGACATCTTTGTCCCCTCTGATTTACACAAACATGACACCACTTCTTCTCAGAGTTACATTGCAGGCAAATTGAAACACGCAGACTTCAGGATCCTCCCATCAAAGATAAATGTCCATAAATAAGGTTAGGAATCATAGAAAATATATGCTCCATATAACTTCAGATCTTGGCTCATAATCATTAGATCAAGACTTTTTACTTTAGTATCCAAAGTAATCCAGGTGTTTTTTGTCTGTAAAGTGCGGATAGGAGCTGTTAATACTCAAAGCAATATGGCTTTTCACGAAGCAGATTTGCCAAACAAATAGGCTTTAGGCTTAAAACAAGGAAACCTGCATAGTTTTAAGTTCAATATTTAGACAGTTAGTAAGGTTCATCCTCAATGACTTTTCTTCAGTTTTCAGCAGCTTTTTCTTTTTCATGCCTTTATTGGACAGCTCCAGTTGATGTGACAGGTAACCAGGGAGAGAGAGACACTGTGGCAATAATGCTATATTCATTTTTCATGCAATAAAGGTCCATGTCTGACTCAAACCAGGGATGATGCAGTTCATGGTCGGTGCCTCAAGCCCCAAGCTACAGGGAGACACTTAAAACCAAGGATCGGCAGGATCTTTATTAGATCCTGCAGACCAACTTTAATCTGGGACTTCTCCTATTTTATAGAAAACCTCCAGTTTAGCTTAGATTCAATTTAGATGCACTTTCTAGGATTCTAAAACAAATCATGTTTTCTTATTTGATTAATTTAGGTACATGGTTATAGTATATATAATCAAATTATAATATATTTATTTAGCAGATAAACGTATACGTACACGGAGTGTAAAATGACATAATGTAGGTAACTTATTACAACTTCCAGCCTAGGCCTTACGCACTTCCATTATTCACATATTTACAGAAAGGGACGGGCACTCAGTTTTGTGCAGATTGAAACATTTTTGGAAAAGCATTTTTCTCTTTATTTTGCTAGATCACCCAAAGCAGATTTACAATACAGTACACTAGTGCCCTGATGGGACTTTGTGAGGACTCTTCACCTTTTACATTACCTCCATTCTCAGTTTTCCACCTTCCCACAGCGCTGTCCATCTCTCCATCCTCAGAGATCCCACCTGAAGCCTCCAGACAGACCGATGCTTTGTCCATTCATTCAGTAATTACATTCCCCTGCCAGGTCTTTGCAGACTGATTATTTAGCTGTCTGTTTCCTTCTCTTTATCTATTGGCAAGCCACTTCTTCCGTGTTAGCTCTGATTCGGGCACATTCACAGATAAGACTCACATCCAGTAAGACCATCCTGACTGAGTTAAACAATGAGAAGAGTTGAAAGGGATTAACCTGCCAGATTTAAATTGATTTTAGCTCCCATTCATGGAGGCAAAAAATAATAATAATCGCTTTATCACAACTGACAAACAAATCCAAAGTGTTAAACTGCATTGGACATAATGAATTTATTAGAGCGATACAATATGGGAATAATCCAAACAGTAACATATGGAGGGTGATATTGGTGAGCTGAAGCAATTAATCAATTTATGTAGCCTTTATGTAGCCTTTTACAATCACAATACAGCATGTGTACTGTGAAAACATGACGTTAATTTATTCAAAAAATGGAAACAAATGCCTTTGGGTTTTATTTCTCCCCTTTCTTTTTTGTGTTTAAATCACAGCATCACCAGCTGTTATTGCAGATGGGCAAAGCAGCAATTTAACTATTCACTTGCAAGCACACAAGAAATCGTCTCTTCCGTCGCTGTCTGTCTCACTCACTCTCTAGCTGCAGCTGTCTTATCCTGAGCAGACCTTCCCGTTTTTTCTGTGAAGGACCTGGTCTTGCCACTCTTAGATTTTGACACACAGATTTGCCACCATCATCCTTCAAGTGAGATTGTTAGCATTAAGTGGCAAAAAGGAGAGTGTGGGGTGCTACAGGAGGTGTGTAAGAGGTTGAAAGTGGCTCGAGATGCTATTGAAGCAAGGTGTAGCGACAGTTAGTTGATGGCAGGGAGGAAAAGGTGACGCTGCTGTGATTCACAAATTGCCCAGATCAATGTTTAAAGAACACATGGTGTAATTAGCGGGAGTCTATTGTGCATCTCTCTTTTGACTCTTTTATGCATATCCTAGTGTTAAACATCCAATTGCCCAAGCAATAACTTAAACAGCTGCACTATATCAGACAGCTAGAGCATTAACCTGTCTTGTTACTAACTGCTGGTTAAATGAGAAGCACCAGCATAGACCTGGAAACTCCACATGCATAAAGGAAAAAAGGACAAGGCAAGAAATATATATGTATATATATATATATATATATATATATATATATACACACATATACAGTCAGGCTTAATGTGTTGCCATAGTGTTATTGCTTTCCTACTGCTGCTATTGGTGGCATCTAATAAGTCCTGGCTGACACGTGTCCCCTTCCAGCTACTTGGCGTGAAGTGCATGAGTGGGGGGAAGCTGAGAAGGTCACTTTAATAATATTTGCACCGACTACCGCCTGTAAGTGCAAAAAAAAAAGCTTTTAGCCAAAAGACACTGACAGAGTTGTTTTCAATTCAGAGGCAATACAGGACATCTCTGCGCTGGCAGCTGATGGAAGGCTGTTGCTTTGGCTTTGGATAAGGAGAAGAAAGAGTACCATGAGGACTGCAAGGTTGTAGGCTGCAGTACATACAGTAACGCTTACAATGTGTGATGACAACATTCTTGTTTTTGTTCACTCAAGGCAAACAAATACCATCTTCAGAGTTTAAAAGGGAAACATGATTGACATAAATATGTAATAAATGTGTGCCTGTAAAAGCTGTTGAAATACGTCATACTTCCAAAATGATTGTTATAGGCTACTTCAAGTAAGTGAATAGGAGTTTCAGATTAAACCTAGTATCAGTACTGCACTGCAGCTTGGTCCACTCTGAGAGCTTCACAGTATAGGCATAGTTGAGAGTTGCTGAGAGTTAGATGAGAAGATCGATACCATTCTCATGTTTGTACACTAAATGTGGAACTAAGGCTAGCATAAGGTTTGCGTACTGTAGCTTAGCTTAGCCTAAAGACTGGAAAGACTGGTTCTGTCCAAAGGTAAAAAAAAACAAATCGGCTTTCTTTTTGATACTTTAAGACCGAGCCAGGCTAGCTGTTTCCACTCTTTGCGCTAAGGTAAGTGCTTCAAGTATACGTGAAGAAGTGTATTTCCCAAAGTGTCAAACTATTCCTTTAGATGCTGGATATTCAGAGACAAAGTGGTCTGGGAATGCGTCCTCACAGACCGATCTTCAACTCGTTAAATACCGACCCTTTGTCACGGCCCTCTGCGTCAGATACCGACGCACAAGGCACGTACATGTACTCGCAGCCGGACCGGCTATCAGAACAAATAACAGAGAAGCTCAGATTACACCCCACACAGAGGGAGTGTGAGTTCATTCTCTGCTCAGGACGCCATTACTTAACTATATCTTAACATAGACAATATTTGTTTGCTGCTATATTAATGTGCTGAATATCAAGTACAGGCTTTAACAGCTTTAACTCTGCAGCGATGATGACAAGACACGTCTACCACACACCTTACTGTATAATAGTTCTGCTAATAAATCATACTGCCCTGACATGTTAGGAAAAGTTTAAAAGTTAAAAAAGGTTAAAAAAAAAGTGATTCTTCTCTGGTTTTCTTTTGTGACCAATTCCATTCCCTCAAATGTAAGGGGGTTTAAGGCTGGAGAGCACTGCAAAGGAATAATTCAGATCAACTGGAGGGTCATTTAGTGTCTGAGTGGTGTGTAGAAACTAAATAGGCAGTCATTTTACCCAGGGCAGTGTTATACAGCCAAGAGCAGGTCCAGAAATGTGCCAGAGGGGTCGCTGGGATTAGCCCTGCCTTCCATATATCTAAACTTCTCAGTCTGAAATATTGAAATCAAATCAAATAAATGTTGTATTTGGCCATATTTCTTCTTTTACTTAAATATGTTATTTAAGTACTTAGTTAACCACCACAAAAAAATTAAAGTTAAAGGTGTATTGTATATTGTATAATCTTTTTTATGTATTATATAATTTGATTGTTCTGTATTTAAGTCCTGTAGACAAATAGTTTTTCTCCAAAGAAACCGATATAGAATAAGTGAATTAAACTCAGGGAGGGTTTCAAGTCTCTCCCAACTCGACTTTTTTGATCCGTTTCATCATGTTCTTGTCACCAACACTGCAAACATGATTTTGTCACACTAAAGGGCTGTGGCCAGCATTTAAAAAACAATAAGGTTCACGTGTCACCTCAACACAACCATAAAGAATAAAAAAATAGGGTCTCTGTTTTTGTACTTTGATTATTCACATTTGATTTACTCTGTATGTAGTCTCATTTTGCCAGACCTTCCTCCACGGCGGTGTGGAGGAGGGTCTGGCTAGTTCCCACAGCATTCCGGGATGGGAGAAAAACGTGCTCTGGTTTATTGGCATTTCTTTAAACCAATCACAATCGTCATGGGCAGCAGTAAGCGCTGCACGGAGCCCCGGTACGGCTGCAAAATAGCCTCGGGAAGGAACTTGTTTTGGTGGAACGTGTGTAAGTTCAAAAGTTGTTTTAGTCGTGCAACAGAAAACTCAGATTGGACAAATAGTCTAGCTAGCTGTCTGGATTTACCCTGCAGAGATCTGAGGAGCAGTTAACCATAGTCCTCATGAATCCAATACAAAGGAAGCGTTAGGTAACAGAAATCTGGCCAAAAATAGGGACTTCCGGCAGAATTTTCTACTCTGTAAAGCTTTTAGTTATGCTTGTACATTTTATTTCCCAACATGAAAGTCTAAATGCTGTTTCAAATTGAAACTCTTTGAGTCTAGAAACGTTGGAATCCCAAAGTAGCTATTACTGAGGACCTGATGACCTCAATACAGCCCTGCTTACACCCACTTGTGCTTACATTTGGTTCACCCCATGACATAGATTATTTGATTAGAATCTGAGTCAGCTTGCTGCACAAATGTGCATATATTAGGACAAAATGTGGGATATTGTGTACACTTGTACACTTCACATGGTAGCATTTATTTCTGCTTCATTGATTCATGATAGCCAGTCCACAAACTGATCCAGACTCAAATGCAGCAGCATACATCTAGACACTGTATGTCAGGATGAATATTATTATACAGATGTCTCATTAAGACAGGATAATGTTGAATAAAGTTAAAAATCCATTGCTCAAAGCAAAGCCATAGCAATGAAATTACTCTCTTTTGATATGTTTTGAAAGTATTAGACAGGATTTTGAAAACAGGACGTGCTTGCCAATAATCTTTAAAGTATCCCTTTATTGCAGGTGAGGACATTACAGGGATATCAAGAGTTAATAGGGAATGATGTCCTCCATATCTTGCCCTGGCACATGGTGGACAAAAAAGAATGGAAAAGTCTATCCCTTGTTCGATCTAACCAGACCTTCAAACCTTGTTTGTGCTCTACACAAAAAGCTTATCCAACATTCACTACGGTAGACACATATATAGTGTCATTCTACATGTAGGGATGCATATTTTTACATTATTTACAATTTGGATCAGAGTTGGCAATCCTGCAGCCCACATTTGAATCTAAAGCAGTAGCTCGACAAACTGTCTCCAAAGCGAAAAAAAATGCAAAAGATATTCATACAGTGCTGAATCATGCTGTCTCATATGGAAAATCAGCACATTAAAAGCAACAGAAATACTCAATGTAAACTCTCAAGATGCTTTTTCATGGCCTTGTTGTGCTTTCAAGGTTCTTCTCCCGTTTTGGATCTGTGCCAGTGTCATAGTAATGTGTCAGGATGTGTCATCGTCACTTTTCTAAGGAATCTGTTAAAGGCTTCCTGTTTGTGCAGGATTGGCTGAGTTCTGCACACACAGCATCAGGACAATGTTTAATTTTAGACAGCCCAACACTGATTGCATTTTGAGTGATTTAATAAGTGTCGGAAATGTAGAGAATCTTGGCAGAGTTTGAAACATCACCCAGGAAAGGTCAGCAGAAATTAGCAGAGTGGGAGTGAAACTTAACCTTTCTCCAGGTTGACTGACAGAAAGACAGAAGTGGCTTGATTGCAGCCATTGTGTACACTTGTGTTTGATGATAATTACACATCCTGTTGTTTGTTTGACTTCATAAATATTTCATGAGCTCTGTTCATGGATTTAGAAAGACTAAAAGAAAATATAGATAGAGATAGAAAATGACTATAATATATTTGCAACGGGGTGCAGTTGCTGTGGTTGTTTTACAATACTATTGAATTCTTCTGGGGCCCGTACTTGTGATTTTCTGTCCTGACTATTGCCAGTCTTGGAAACCTCTGTAGCTGTTGTTGCATGTTCTTTGTTGCACATAGATCCTTTTAAAAGTAACGTTTTACTAAAGCACTTTATAAAACAACTTCTCCAAGTGATTGCTAATGTGAATCAAATCTCCAGTTATACCAGCCCTGTCTTGTAAAACTGCATTCTTACATTTAGAGGGCAACATATTTTGTCCCAGATTGCCTTTGTTTTTGACATATCACAAATATGTTTTGAATCAAAGTCTGCGTAGGGGGGAAACATATGTATGTAAACTTAAGTAACATACTTAACTTGTGTCACATTCAAAATGTATTTACTTACTTGCGTACATAACAATATTTTCCTCAACCTGACCTAAAACTAATTAAATTAAAATGAACTAATTCACGTTAACCGTTCTCGTTTTACATCCAACGCCTGTCGCGGGTCAACACATTCTCACTCTCCCATCGCGTAAAATACGGACGTTTGGTCATGTGCCTTCATGCTAAAAGTCTCCTTTAGCGTCTGGACTCTTGGCGTCCTTTGGCGTTTGTTATTTATAATAACAAATGCTAAATTCATGCTAAAAGTCTCCTCTAGCGTCGGGACTCTTGACGTCACTTTTGACACTCGGTCGGGACGTACTGACTGACATGCAACACAAGAACGGGACGGTTAGGTTTAGGGAAAAGATCGTGAGTGGGGTTATAAAATGTATGTTTCTGTGACAAGTAGGACAAGAAGAAGAAGAAGAAGAAGAAGAAGAAGAAGAAGAAGAAGAAGACACGTGCTGTTGTTGCTCTTACTACAACGTCATCTTACAGCACCACGGTGGTGCTGCTGCTCTGCCCGGTGCATTCCATACATACGCTGAAGGGTGCTTTTTGCATCGTATCTGACGCTGAGAGCCACTGCCCAAGCATCCGTATTTTACGAGTTGGGAGTGAGAACGGGTTGCGCAGGGAACAAGGACGTGTTGAAACAAACATGACCTGGTTTAGTTGTATGGGAACGTACTTTTTTAGGAGACAGGGTTGGAGATACTGGAAAGTCAGTTGTTAAAGAATAGTTGGACACGGGAAATACACTTTCTTCTCAAGAGTTCAGAAGATCAACACCACTCTTTTGTCTGTGTGACCTAGTTAGCTAGAGCTGGGATTTGATTAGCCAAGCTGAGCATAAAGACTGGATACATGGGGAAACAGCTAGCATAACTCAATCAAAATAAAAAAAATAGAAATACACCTATTGTACCTACCAGCACCTCTAAGACTACGTTTACACGTGGCCGGCTATTTTCATAAACGGACATTTCCGTTTTCAAAAATAACATGCACGTGCACACCTGTTAGTTTTTAGAAAAGTGTTCATTTACACAAACCCGTGTACCGTCAAGAGCATGCCAAACCTGTAGGTGGCAGTGTAACGAGAAGCTTAAGCCCATGTTAGCCTATCAGAATCCCGAAAATAGCAACAACAGCAACAAATCACTTCCTCTTTCTCTTTTTAACAAAGATGGTGCCAGGATCATCATTCGTATTGACTGACCAGGAGGTAGAGCTCCTGTTAAATACTGTGACGTCCAAAATCTCCACTCTGGCCAGAGTTTTTAGAAAGACTCGTTTCTAGGCGAATCGAGGCGAATTCTCCATTTGCGTGTAAACAAAGGGCACAAACGGAAGGAAATGTCTCCGTTTTTCAAAATAACCATGTACGTGTAAATGGGGTATAAATCTGTTCATTGACATTCTCTACCTGTCGACCATATGTCCTCAGGCTTTCCCACCTCCTCCAGATGCCTAACTCCCTCATCAACCTCCTCACCTGTTTCCACTTTCCCTCATCAGCCGTGCAATCACCCCATTTCTCTGCGGTCCAAGTTACCAAACCTTTCACGCCCACTCACCTGCTTCCCATTTCTACTAATCAGCCCAGTAGTACATCTAGCAGTTAATTTCCACTGGTACTCTGCCAGATAGTTGCGGTTGCTATGTATCTCATGCCTTTGTGTATTAGCCTCTGAAATCTGTTGCCTGAGACTTGTTACTTTCCTATTTTTTTTTTTTTACTTTCTGCCTGCCCTCTTTGGATTTGTTTGTTCCTTTAGACTGCCTTCCCAGTTTTGACCCTTGCCTGGCTCTTGCTTCCATAAGCTTTTGTACCTTCATTCGGTCAATAAATCCCTGAACTTTACAAGTCTGTCTGCATTTGGATCATATCAGCTCGCATTCGCCAGCTGTGTGTGATTTCTTGGGGACCAGTGGCTAGAATCTCACTGTGATAACAAGGCTCCAGGAAGTCACAAGAAATAGTTGCAGCATGTAACACCCCATGAAACTACAAAATGTTGTGTTTCCCCTTGCTTCCAGTCTTCATGGCAAGCTAAACTAATCAACTACTAGCTCTCGCTTCACAGTAAATGCACAGACATCGGAGTGGGGTCGATCCTGTCATGTAACTGAATATGCATATTTTCTAAATTACCACAATATTCCTTTAAAACCAACCTTAAGATAATTTCTGTAACACCACAAAGAAAACTCTAAAGTCCAAGGGAACTTTTCTTACATGTTAACATCTCAGTCAGCCTTTTAATACCTTAACACTTCAAAGAAAGTCTGACGCTTCTGAATTGACATTGAATAACAATGTAAAATAAAAGAATAAAACTGATTATATGCATGAGCCAAGAAACAGAAAGTAAAACCCTTTGAAACACTTTGACCTTAGCGTTTTTAAACAAGCCTGGGCCACAATGTTTCATATGATGACGCAAATATACGTTTTATAATCAAGTTGTGAAAAATGAAGGTGATACGAAAAATCCAAATTGCAAACACTGAAAACCAAATGATTGCAGTGTTATTTTACTATTTTATATTTACTATTTATTGTCAACATAACCTGTATTTCTATTTCCATAGCATTGTCATACTCAAAAACATGTGTTGTCACTGTAGCATTACCATATAATGTCAACAGAGAACAATTGCAGTACTTACCAACACACTAAACTACAGAACGGTAGCAGCAGCATTAGTTTCTGCCTGCTCTGTATTATTCAAAGAGAATTCTTTACGCCAGCAACTAGAAAATTGTCTCTACTATATACACTGCATAGTAAACATGACCCAGCGGCACAAACCAGCAGACTTCAGCACTCATATTGATTACCGGCAGAGGGGTAAAGAATGTAGCATCTGGAGACACAGTTGGGTTTTGATAAACATACCCCCTTTGGACACTGGCTGGTAAATTCAGCTGAACATTAAGATTCAATCCTTTTCTGAAGCACTGTAGAGCACAATATGGCATCTTTTGAAAACCTCTCTAGGGAAATGCTTGTTTTATTGTCATCCATTTTGAATTAAACCCATTAATATTTCTACTGAAATGGCTAAAATGTTCAGTTTTACCAACATTGTTTCTCACTGAAGAACACCTGGGATAGTACCCATTTAATAGACACATAGGGGTGTTAGTGATGACTCTTTGGGGCATAGCCTTCCATATGCTTACTGTATAATGACAAGTATGAGCCTAAATGTTTGCACTGAGCTATGCAATTGTTTTGTAATCATAATGTCCTTATAAGGGAAGTAAATTAGTTTAATTTCCACCTAATTGTTCAGTACATTATTGAGTCATGACTGCATCTGTACATTCTCAGAACTGCTGCTACAAGCCACATCATGTATTTTTACTGTGCATTCTCAAACAAGCAATATTTTCTCTACTGGTTTTCACACACTGTAACTGACCTTTTACATTTACTGACAACATATGAGCTGTATATTAATTAACTATTAGTGTTGGTACATGAAACTTCATAAAGTCTGAGAATTTGCTTATTGTACTTCCATGATATAGCTTTAAATGTGTGTATTCCTGGTTTTAACAAACAAAGGGTATGGTGTTGACATGAAATATAGAGTAATCTGCCTGTATTGGTTATCATGTTCTCAGACATGACTACATAGACTTCAGTTTTTGCAACACTTGAAGAGAAACACATTTCAGTTTTTAGAACCTTGTCATTGAGGTGTCTAGAAAACCCACACACAGATACCTCAGAGAATCTCACCATCCTGTTTGAACACAAACTGGGTATAATCCAAACCTTCCGTTACAAAACCAGGAAAATCTAAAACCAAGAACAGAAGCACAACAAAAACAGTTAACTGCCTTGGTCACAAACAATGTTGACAAAAAAAAGCAGACCCAAAATACACCAGAATATCACTCAAAAGCAAAACTCACACTTCTGTAATTCCTATCCCTAATTGGCTGGAGTTTTTTTTTAAAAGTATAAGGTAAGTCAGGGGATTGAGATGCTTCTTTCAAAACAAAGACAAAGACTGTATAACTGAACACCAGAAAAACAACATCTTCTGTTGTGAGTATTTGTGCAACCATTTCACTGTAGAGAGGAGTAAATTCTATCACATCCAGACTTGGTGGGCCCATTTAAAGGATGACAAATACATTTTCAATAATTACAATGAAAACTTTTTTTTTTTTAAAGAAGTGCTAAAGAGGCCATACACTGTGCTGTATGTCAGGCTGGAGGCTGAATGGGTGCTGCAACAATAGTCTGCTACTTACAACTCTGTTTCAACTCGAACAACTGCCATAAAGTCAATAGCTTGGCATTTTTCCAACTCGCCCCACCTGCCTAGTCCGAGGAATTGGGACACGACCTGGAACCGTGACATCACACACAGAAGGTGACGAATGTGAGCAGGTGTCCTCCAACACATCCTCGTCCAGCAGCAGTCGTGGGTTATTAATACAAAGGATTTACCATCGGATGTCACATGAAGCCATTTAGAAGATAATGTTTTCTACTCCACACATGAATGTATTGCTTCTATTGGTTTATGATGTCTTACTACCGGGATGACTGAGATGACTCAATGCAAGCTTATTTGACTGACTAGTTTCTCCAAATGAGAAGCACCCCCTGCTAATGTTTTTGTCCTTTACTGAATCCATTGGGAATAAAATGTACTGTAAGTGTGTCTTTTAAAAAAAGTTACCTTAAACCCATGTATTTCTGTGAACCTTGAAGATGTTTGTCTGGAGAAATCTGCTCGTTTGAGTATCTACAGTGAACACATTACATGTCCTTCAGCAGCAATTCAGTTTCAGATGTTCAGTTTGCATGCAAATAAAACTCTCCTGGTCTTTGTATAAAACTCAAACTTCTTTTAGAAGATTATGGTTTAGCATTGGACACAGACAGAATGAAAGAAAATGTTTATATGTGGATGAATCTTTAGGTTGTAAGGTGTTTTACTCATGTTTAAAAAGCACATTTGTATTGTTAGCCACGCTAGCAGCTAAGGAATTGCAATAACTTTTTAACATTTTAATTTGTTCAATACATTTGACCAAATTCCTTCTGTGCTTAGTTCTAATTAGCAAATGTTAGCATGCTAACAGGATGAACTAAGAATTAAGAATTGTCATTGTGACTATATTAGCATGTTAGCATGAGATTTAAAGGGGTTTTCAGACAGCAAGTGATGGAGATGTTGGCCTTGCGTCATTCACGCTAATTTGACCGCTGGACTGTTTGCTGAGATCCCAAAGTTTCCAAAGAATCGAAACATTTCAAACAAGTGTGTATAGAATGATTCACAACATTTTTTGTATTATTATTTTAATTGATAGAATATTGCAAACATGAAAACATTCAGTCTTAGGTTTAATTACTTCACTCAGTTTAAACTCATTTAGCTCCAACGAAGAGCCGGAACAAGCAGATACAGAATATATATGATACTGTCAGACAGTGTGGAATAAGATGATTTATGGAAACCCATTTATGGACATTAAACTACTTCATCAGTCTCACAATGCTTTGGGTACAAAATTATTGGATACATCTTTGGGAAAATGTAAGCTATTAATTGTGACTGTATTAAGCCAATGGAAAGCAACGGCCTAAAGTATCATCACTGGTAAATGGTGTTTCAGCATTTGTTGGGCACCACATCAGGTTTTCATCAGTGTAAGAAAAATGACACAGGCATACAGATTATAAACCAAGTGGGCAAACTTTAATATTAATGGAAAAAGAAAACACTTCTTTTCTGTTATTTTATTCATGTTGTTCTGAAAGTGACATTCAATTTCAGTTTTCTTCATATCTTTCATCTCCCGTCTATTTACCCAAATACACTTTCATCACGTGAGTCATTAGAATGAGGGAAAAGTCACTACACGTCTTCTGCACACTGAATAATGGAACGTGTGCTTTGTCATTAAAATGTTCATAACCAAAACGTGCCATAACCAAATGGATTCAGCAGGATACTTCAGATTCTCAGTAAAAACATTTCACTCGTTGCTCTGTTGGATTTTTCCAACCAAAGCAGAGGCATTTAAATTGATGGATGTTATTAGCTGTGAGGTTTGCAGACTTCCATGCCAAAATTGCAAATTGCTACTCATTTCTGATTTTTTTGAATGAACATCTGAAGTGATAGCGATGTCAAAAAGACACATATTAACAACACTTGTTTTAGTAGCTTCTCTCACTTGTTTTGGACAATCTTAGTATCTGCCTTCAAGTTTTAACTCCACTTACCCAAGACCCAATCATGTTCTCTTTATTTCTTTTGTTGTCCTGACAAAACGTTGCCACTATCTCTGGTAAGCAGGAATGAAATTTCCTTATAGTCGCTGTTGACAAAGTCAGATTTGTTGTACTGTGCATGCATGTGGTAGAATTTAAGAAAGAAGTGCAGTTCACACTTCTTTTCTGTTTTTCTCTTCGCACTCATTGGACAGCATCATATGTTTGTTAGAGAAGAGGAAAAATCTCTTAGGTTAAATTTGTGTGTGCCGTGACTGTGAACGCTGTGCTGCTGTCATGAGTGATAGACTTGAAAATGTATATCATGTAGCCAAGGACTTCTGATGACTAACTTGGAATACAGACAACAACCAAAACACTTCCAAAGCCAGGGAGCAAGGGGAGATGTGCTGCAGTTCTATACTATTACTTATTTTTCTTTATCTGCTAAGCCGACTGGGGCCATGGCTTTGATAGTATACAATACTGCTCCTACGAAACCTATGGAATGAACAAATAACCTAAACATCAACCCATGTTTATGGGGGATTTTTGGTCAACTTTTGTATATGATACAAGTCAAGATATTCCTTGTAAACTGAGAAATTTTTCAGCCAGTGCCATTTCGTCTTTGTTGTGAAATGTTAAATTTATGATCCACATATAAACAAAAGAGTTTCCCCACTAGCGCTTCATAAATACCACTGTCAACACCAATTACTGTACACATATAGAGCTTATGAAACTAAAGCCCGTATAACCATGATTTACAACTGGGGCTCTGAGAACCTTTGAGTAATGCATATTTCCTGAAACGTCATTCCTTCAAAATCAAGTCCATAAGAAATGATCATTAGAATTAGGAAAACATACAACGTATCAAGCTCATAAAATAACTATGTTTTTTGAGTCATTAAAGAGGGGGTATGGGTATCCAGGAACATACATTTATATGGTCAAAAATTGTAGAGAGTGGCTAGTGTCACCATGTATCTCCAAATTTGGTGATTTAGAATGTTTAAACTGATGGATTTTGTGTTCATTTATGGACTGAGAAAATACAATTGCATTTTACCGTAAAACTTCAAATAATAGCCCGGGCTTCTATTTACCCAAATCGCCGAAATGCACCGGCTTGTATTTGAGACAGGCATCTATAAGAGACAGGCCTTTAATTGACAATAGGAGGTTACCACATTACGGTAATAATCCGCGTTGTATATGTTACAAAATTCACCAGTTTCTCAGTGAAGTGCTTGGCGTCTTTCTGGGCTACAGTTGTGCGTCTTCTGACTGAAAAGTCATTGCGCTTCAGGAATTTGTCCAGCCAGCCAGCGCTCGCAGTAAATCTCTCCTCATCCCTGCCGTCACTCACTGTTGCATACACTTCTTTTGCCTTGGCCCTGATCATTTTACGTGAGACTCTGAGATGCTTTGCCCGCATGCTGTGGATCCACTCACACACGCTCACCTCCAGCTCTTCACTGACCTTCTTCCTCCCTCCACCTCGCAGTCTGGCCCTTTTGTCGTCTTCCTCGGACAGACGTTGCATTTCTGCTTTATGACGGGTTTTAAAAAGATCAAATACAACCCGACACGAAAAAAAACAAAAAACAGGCCAGGCCTCTATTTGAGACCGGCCTTTATTTACCCAAATCTGTTTTCACACCAGGCGTTTAAAAGAGACAGGCGTCTATTTGGGACTCGGCTATTATTTGAAGTTTTAGGGTAAGTTACATAATAACTGTCACAAAGCTGAAAACATGTCTGTTTTTATTAGCTCATGGAAAGGTGACATTTTGGAGATACATGGTTTTCACAGGTCAGAAACAACAAGCTTTTTAAGCAACATGCTTGTAGCAAACACGTTCTTCACTGGGGACCACATTGTGTGTGTTGGTGAAGGCACTATGTGGATTACACACTATATGAGGCAATTGAAAATAGCTGCAGTCAGATGGAGCTGTTGGTGTAGGTACAGCCATGAAGTGGAGGCTGAAGGAGGGGTGCAGTGCAGTAGATGTGTAAGTAGTAGATTTAGTGTGAGGAGATACAGAGGTGATGGAGAGAAAAACACCAGGCATGTCCATGCAGTACGTCCGAGCTCCTCAGAGGGATGTGAGACAGTTAACAGTAAGCCGCCTGCAGCTCTGTCTCACGTATTATTGGGTTAGCTATGAAGGGATCCCAGGCTTAATCCTTTTCAGCTCTGCAAGTCAAAGTAGGGAATCAGCACGCAATGATTATCACATGACAGTGTTTTGTAGTTTATATTAAAGTAAGTCCATAACTTTGCAACAACAGCACGTGATAAGCTGGAATTTTATTTTATTTAGGTGATTCATTTTTACGGTGATCTCAGGATTGTGTCATAGGGTCAAGGGAGGCTTATTGTTGTGTAATACTTGCTATTACTTCACCAGCATGACAATTAACAGGATTCACTCTTCCATGAGAGAAAGCTGTTTATCTATGTATTTAAAACTCTCTGGGGTTGGTGTGGCGAGGAGAGAAAAAAAAACGCCCCATCTGTCATCTATCTCCTCAGAATTCTTTGATCATTTTGTGACCTCTCGGCACCCTTTCTCCGCCCTCCTACGCCGCAGCGGTTTATTCACATGACGACTCATCCGGCACTCTATCAGCATTAATAATGCAATCTGACAGATATTGTATAATGCTGAGTATGAGGTGTCACTCACAGCAACAAACAAGTGAGGAAATGGATGATGTGATAAGGCTTGAGAGGGAGGCAGAGAGAGGAAGATCAAAGGTGTAGCAGTTCACTTCACCTGAAGTTATTTTAGTATTTGACAGACACAGAGCCCCTAATCGTCGTGGATAAGATTTCATGTGTCACCGTTTTTTTTTACCAGATTTTTATTTTTTTATTATACAGATATTTTTGGGACGAGTCATTTTAAGTAATCGTTATGTAGAATGTGGGACATTGAGAGGGATTTCATTTTGGGAATGAGAAATAGTTGTCACACCGACAGGCTGTCTGAAAAACAACCCCAATGGTTATTCCATTTAAAGGTGGCCAGTCACCCTCAAAGCAACATTCCCCTCATAAGAACTTTTTGCCTTTTGAATGTTTGAGTTCATATATTGCTCCTATGAGGATGTGAGCATTCATGCACAGCTACTATGTCATCATGTGTTCTGGCTTTAAGGCTTACATGTCAGTATGGTGCTTAGAGGAAATGAAGGGTTTTAGTCATTTCAAGTGCTTGAAATCCTTTTTGATATTCAGTTATTACCTCTAACACAGACATGGTTCTTTGCTCAGATATAAATACCTTCTCAGATATGATGTTTAAAAGCTTTTTAAGTAACCTCTGAGCCTTGTTTTTGTGAAATCATTCGGAGAGAGTGTGTCATTTATTTTCCAAATGATTGATGTCTTATTTTGAAAAGAAACCCCTTCAAATGGATATGATAATGCCGCTTTCTGAACCCCAGCACTGTGTTGGTATTTTTCTAATGTCTATTTTTATATTGTGTTTGTTTTGTCTTCATAGAAGTGAAGTTTTTCAAGCTTGAGTAGCGTTATGCATAAAGCCATATGTTATTACTCTAAGAGGAGAAAAAGTGTCGAGGGCAGCAGACAGATTCCATAAGCCTCTTCTGCTACACCAAAGGCAGCATGTGCTGTCAAACTGTCAAAACTTTTACTTCAAGGGTTGTGATTGGTCCGCCGTGTGAGATTCTCCATCGCTTTTTGTCTGCGGTGTTCTATGTGAGTGCCTATGCGTCAGCTTGTGTGTGTTTCCACATCTGTGTATGCACATATCCTTGTGTTTGTGTATTTTACCACATTTGAGCGTGTATCCATGTTTGTGTGTATATTCAATGTCTGCTTATTTTTGACAAACATTAGACTCCATCTTACTGAAGTCTGCTGCTCTAATTCTGCACGTCAGTAGATCTGATAAATGGAAATATGCCAAGGCAAGAAAAAGAAAAAAATACTGCTAGACTTCATGAAGCATGATGACGGCTTCATTGCCCAGGGAGGCCCTTAAGGGTTCCCTTGGGCTCCAACTACCAAACGCTTTAAAAAATCTGCAACTGTGCCTTGCAATTACTACTTGGAGAAAGTGATCGGTGGTTTATCTGGTTTAGAATAGGTACAATTAGAGCAATTACAACCTGCTGCATTTTTGTTTACATATTAAGAGACACAAAAAAATGGGGTATCAGCCCCTTCATCAAGCTTCTCTTATTGTTGCTGCAGTTTATCTTTATTCTGAATTATTTAGAAAGTAAGGGAACTCTTTAAAGAGTGTGGCTGTCAGCAAACATTTAGATGGTTTTAATTGTTCTTTACTGTTAAACTACAAACGCTGTGCTATTAAAGGGAAATTAAATGAGGGTGTGTGGGGGGTGCGTGATGAATTGTCTATATACAGAAAGAGAGGGTGGGAGCCATTTTTAATGGAGACACCATGAGATGCAACCAGCTAATTAAATGAAGCTGTTGAACATTAAATTTCCCACTCTAAGACATGTTATTTATTTCTTTATGCTCTTCTGCAAGACACTAAATTCACACCATGCATTAGTGAGAATATGAGATGTGTCATATTCTTAGTAGTGTTGTGGCTCTTCTGGGACCTGTGGGTTATTGAGATTCAACCCTTAGAAGCTGGTCCTGCTAAGTCTCCTTTGATTTTTGGGAACCATGCCCTTAACTACAAGAGGCTGCTTTGATATGCACATTTTAAATTGAAATCAAATGAATTGAACAGCCCTGCTATTGTCTCGAATCCCTCCATGCTTGCAAGAATATATTAGATTTTACACCTGTTTGTATAAAACTAAAGAGGGGGGGGTGACACGTGAATTGGTTATTCTTGGGATAGGCAAAGGCAACAATGTGTGCATGTTTGTATATTCTGAACTTCTGAACTTATTATCTTGTAGTCTATATGTTTTAGCTCATATTTATATATGTCTGCCTGTGTTTGGGAGGAATGAATGGAGGAGGCTGATAATAATGAACAAATTGAGTCCGCCACTAATGCATGGGATTTAAAATATGTTCCTACTGGACGACCAAAGACGTATCATGCGCACGATTCACAAAATGCAAAAGACAACTCCACTCATACAAACAGAGTTTTAACTTTTTAAGTTATTTGTGTCATTTAAGATAATTTGTCACATTCACATTTTTCCTTGTATATAGAATTTCCTCTTAGGTATGAATGAAAATCACGACGGTCCAGGCCTTTCATACAAGCCATGCACAGAAAGTCTGCCTTTCTCCACGGAGGAAACAAACTTTTGTGTGTGAATTATGAGTTTGAATACCAAATGAATTTGAAAAAAAAAACTACTAACTGTTATCTTAAGGACTATATCTTGACAGTATTTGCATCAACCAGTAACTCACCATTTCGTTACCACTTACTATTAACACAGTCACAGAGAAGATTTGATTTGCCACACCACTGTATTTCATGCAGGAATAAAAGAGCCATTAAAAGTCCTAATAACAACTAAAGTAATTTGGTGGTGAGTTATTTCAGCCTCTTTTGGTCAAAGGATGCATCAGATCTCAGTTAGCAGGGGAATATTGATTGAACAGGTGCAGAAAAAGAAACTGTAGAAAGTGATTTAGTCTGTAACAAGTATTTCTCTCAAGGCGTAACATTTTTCTCCAGCTAATTTCTTGAGATTACTGTGATGCACAAGGCAGCAAAGAGGTAAAATAGATCTACAGTAAGATCCACAGTGACTGGGATAAACCTCCAGGATCACCAATAATTCCCTAATTTACCTTAATGTGTGGCTGCAACCTCTAATGACGTATTCATTTGACTGATTGGTTCTCTGGCAGTTGTAATTGTCTTCAGCCAGGGGCTTTGTATTTCACACAGGCAAGGGACGGACTTTGTCTCAATTAGCTTTCGGTTTTATCTTCTTTCCCTTTCTCTACACCTCACACCTCAGTGGCGCTGACAGGGATGTTTGTACCCGCTATACACAGCGGCACTATCGGTTCAATCCTTGGCATGACTTTGAAGATTAGTCACCGAACCATGAAGAAGCTTTTGAAGTGTTGGGGATTATTTGAAGTTAGCTTTCTTTTCCTTGTCAATGCGTTACACAAATTTTCTGCTACCTTTGAACATTTAGCCAGGCAATAACAAACATAACATGATGGAGATTTGTATCATCAAAGTCCATCTGAGGGATGTTTCAAACCGATGTCTCCGGCATACGTATCCTACAGGTCCCTTCACGCAGAACTGTCACTGCTGTTTTCTGTGATTAACATCTTCTTCTTTGGGAGTTAACAGGAAAGGAAACTATGTGGATTCTTTCCTATTTTATATTTACACATTTTCACAATTTGTAGTCTTTAAGTGGCCCAACAAGTGGTTTGAGAAACTCTAATTGTGTAAAATGACTTACTTATGGCTCTGAAAACTAATAGTTCTGAGATGTTTATTCCTGTCTTGTGGAAAAGCGCTGAATGATTAGAATAAAGTTATCCTCCATTTTGCACTTGGCAGGGAAAGTGGCTATGAATAAAAATGAAAGTGACATTGGAAACAGCAAAGCAGGAAAACCTGCCCATCGACGCCTGATGGCCACACAAAGCAGAGCTTTGGCCAACTTTTCTTGGCCAACTCTCCATGTGTAGGTTGACTTTCCCTGGCTGCTTACCTCAATATGAAATTAATGAATTTCCGGTGACTTGATTGATCGTGTTGCTAGAGGTGTGAACGTGTGGTCGGGGCAGCTGCACTTCACAGCAGACGTGGTGCTACACCAGCAGCAGAAATGTGTACACAAACCCGAGGAGGGTGATGGGCAAGCGTCTTCTCGTCAAAAGGTTTTAGCGGCAGGCGGGGCTATGGGCAAGGGAAGCTGCTGCTAGGCGACACATACTGTAGGTCATGGCAAGGCTACAGATGGCCGACCAGCCCCTCTGTGTAACACCACCATACAGGGGCAATGCCAAAAATACCGTCTCTATAACCTCTTTGAAACTGACTCAAAACATAATACGAATAGTCCACAGTATGAGCAAAGTGCATAAACCTTGAAAAAAAAAAATGCTTTTTTTGATTACACTATGCAGATAATATTCCTGCTCTTCTGCATAATAACTCCGTAAACGAAACCTGTGAATTTTAAGGTCATTTAAATTCCACTGAGCTGTTGCCAAGCCTTTGAAGCCAAAAAAAATTGCCTTCCATCCTCTTACAAGCTATTGAGCACAGCGTGGCTCACAGGGGCGCCCATAAATAAGAAATATCCTTCTGCTGTTAATTGTGTGAGCTGAGAACAAGATTAAATGCAATGTCTCCTTCTCTGACAAAACACACTGATGTTTGGTTCCATGACTCTTTCAGATACAGAAGCCTGGGCTGCAGTTTGTTTTCAGTACAGTCAAATACTTTTTAAAGTGTATATTAATACTGCTAATGAAGAGTTGGAACTTTGTCTTACCGCTCCTGCAGAGTAGATGTTAATAAATGCTAATGTGCCCCTATTAAAAATTTGTCCCAGCTGCAGCTGCAACTTGGAGCGCTAATGATGACACATCAAGATTTAATGAGGAGAGCAGAACGGTCAACGGCCAAATACATTAGACTCACCAAATCAAAGCATGTCTCTACAGTATTTTAGCATGTTTAAACACTTTTCGGTTTCGGTTATGTCATTTTACATTTTTCATCAGTTTCTCCGTATACATTTTTAATGTAGTTTAGTGATTATTATTGGTTATAATGTAACTGCAACAGACAGGATATTAATTTGCAGAATTGCCATAGTAACAAGAGGCAACAAGTGGCAACAATCAGAACATTTCAATATTATTTGATTTATAGCAGCTATAATCACTATTTTTACAAATGGAAAAGGTATTCCGTAGTGATGAACCCACAGAGAATCATCACCAGACTCTATCCAGTTAATTGTTTTAGTTCTGACCTGCAACTTTACTATTTTCGTTTTGGCAGCAGACAGACAAAGTAAGTTTTGTATAATTTATTAATTATATATGTCAGTGTTGTGTTTACTGCTTGTTTCAGCTCCCCAAAATTTTCGGAAATTTAGTTGTTGCACGTTTAAAATTGATTAACACGGACGATTTGAGGTATACAGCTGGTATACAGTGTGCAGTAATATGTAGTTTGATACACTACATTTACATTTGTCTAAGTCCTAGTCCACACAAAGCCAGGTATTTTTGACCTCCCTCCTTCGTTCTTAAAAAAATGCCATCCACACAAGCACGGTTTCAAAATATCTCTTCCAAATAAAAACGCAAAAACACGTGAATGCAATGTCAAGAGCAAGCCAAAACAACAGGCGGCGATAGAACCCTAACCCTAAAGTCTTGTTGGCTGAGCAGAAGCCTGAAGAAAAACTATTACCGCAAGACTACCTGGCTGCAATGGCACATTGATCGCTCCGTAATGCATTGGGACGCCTCTGTTCCTCAATACAGTGGAAGAGTAACTGTACAATTATGTGTAAACATGTAAACAAAAATCCTGTTAGTGTGTTAGAACCAGTGCTATTGTGGCCACGTCACACAGCACACTCCCGTCTAGTGTTGAGATCATATATCGCAATCAACTCTCTCGCGCCACGCAGTTCAAGGTACGTATTACAGCTACTGTAGCCTTCGCGCTTTTTTCTGATGACGCCGGTCTCTAGCTCTTTTCAATATCCTTTTTCTTTTTCTGGGAGAAGAAGAAGACTCCTGTTCCTGAAATTTGGATTTTGAATACATGTGGTCCTCCATGTTTCCTTCTTCAAACTTGCCGGGGGCCGGGAAGCGACAATACCCATTAGCGGCATTAGCAGCACCTGTGAGTTTATCATGTGACAGCAAAAACGTGAAAGGCAGAGCAGTTTATCCTGTATGTCCCTTACCGGCTAATGTATTTCAAGATGGTGCATACAAACACAAATGTAACATTTCAAGCCAATAGGAATACTTTGAATTGATGGTGGTGGTAAATATTCATGAAAAGGACAAGTTTGTGAACGGGCAACACAGATTTTGAGAATGAACAACTAAAAACGTTACACACCGGACCTTTAACAAGCCAAAAACTTCACTCTAGTCTACAAGATCATTTTTGTTTTGACAGCATGCAAACTTGTGTATCTTTGCAGTTATTGTTTAAGTTACTCTTATAGTTACAATATTACTGCTGGTATCAATCTGTATATGATATAGGGTGATACAGGAGATAAGAGAATATTGTATCAGTCTGCAGCCCCTCAAGAAAGAGTTTACTGTAGCATATAACTTGAGCAAATTCAATAGGCATGAAAGTCTGAAAGTGAATGCAGTTTGCTACTTAAAAAGTGCAGAGCTTTACTTACACTTTATTCCCAGAGGAGTGTACTTCAGTTTACTTCGCGCTGCTACTCTTCTTCCTTTTGTGATCCTTCATTTACACTCCACCACGTCTCAAAGATAATAATTTGCATTCAGAACATCTAATAAGTGATGATGCATTACTATAACCAACAGAATATGCAGTAACCACCTTGCCACCCGACCTGTTTATATGTTGATTTTGTCCTAAAACAAAACAACATATGCCTGATGTGCTCATAAGCACTCTGATTGTGTTTGGTAGCTCAGAAACAGATATTAGAGATTGGTCTGATTGCCTATTTTGAGAAGATGGGGATATTCCGCTGCACTGGGCAGAGAAAGCTTTTAAGCATCCCATGGAGCTAAGTTCTATAGTGGAGAGGAAGCTTTCAAAACAATCATGCAGAGTGGGTTTTATGTCATAAAACACCCCGGTGCTTTCCTTACCGATCAAATTGGATTGAGAGCAGACAGAGATTGATCTATTTTGCGCTCAACAGCTCACTGTGTTTGACCAGATTAGTTTCAACTCTGTGCACCTGTGCCATGGAAAGAAATGAAATCTTGTCATTGCAGTTGAGGTGTTCCCCTGTCCATCACAAACAGCAGACTCCCCCCCTGGACAATAACAAATTCCATTCGTATATCATCTTCTGTGCCCCGGCACACAGGAGTTTCTCCCACCTCATTTTATCCAGTTTCCCCTCTGCAGGTGAATGAGGGCCAACTGAGAAATGGCTCCATTTGCATCTTAGCTAATTGTATCATTGCTGCAGGCTTTTTTTTTATATAGTTAATTTATTTTCTGAGAGCAGAGTTTGGAAGGAAGAAAAAAAGGTTGGAGCTGCAAAGCACATAGCCACTATTTGTAGTGAAATCAGGTTTGCTGCAGGTAAGAGAAGGCTGAGAAAGGCTGTGATAAAACGTATGAGGGACATATGTTATATGGTCCAGAGACCATAAATATACGGTAAACCATACAAGTAAAAAGTATTCTTAATAAGTATGTAAAAAAAAAAAACGGTTGTAAGAGATAAGATCAAACGTTATTGTCCATTCGCACGGAAATGTGTCTTGCTTCACATTCTCCAAACAATCTACAGAATAACATAAACATTTTTCTTTCCCGTGTCATGCACATTCATACATCCTATATCTAAACATGTATTAATTGTTATGATCACACAGTCACGGTGGGGGGATGTATGATCACAGTCTGTGAGTTAAATGTGGGCACAGTCCAAGGGTGGGGAGTTTAGTGCAGAGTTTTCTACATAGTGACCCACCACCTTAGAGCAGATCCGTAGTATCCTAGCTTTCAGTTGGACTGAGAGGCCACTGAACCCAACTGAGCCTCCGTTCTGCTGAATACTTTGCATGGTGGAGCAGAAGAATAGACTGAGTGTTTCCTCCCTGGCTCCAAATGACCTGAGCTTCCTTAAGAAATAAATCCTCTGTTGCACATGAAGTACACATAGTAGGTCAAGTTTTTGAACAAAGTATGTTATTAAGCTGTAACGTATAGCCCAAGCTCAATCTTATTCCCACTGCCATCAACGCCAGTAATGTAGCTCAGTAAAGTAAAAAAAAAACATACTGTTTACTTTTATTTTCAAACAGGACATGAACCTTGGTCTACTGGGTGAAAGTCCTGTGTTTGTTTGACCCATCCACCTTACTTCCTGCTCTGCTCCTGTCATATTTACTGCAGCCACTAGAGGACACCGCCACTGAAAACGTAAAAATGGATTTTGCTGCATGAACAAGCGACTTATGGGGGCGGTTTTCACAGAGGACAGTCTCATTCAGCCACTGTGGAGATCTCAATGTCTAAAGAAAAAAAAAGAAGAAAACTACAGTATCTTTTACCGCAAGGAACATTGGCTATATCAATCCAATGTTCACTCTTTTTTAGCTCTGATTTGGTCTCTATCATCTCATGAGAAACACATGTCTTTTCTGTTGTTTTTTTAGCTGCTAAATGCTCTAATATGTCAGTAAGCTAGTCACTAACTTTGTCAGGCTTGGTGCTGGATAGGGAGTATACAGTGTGTTTATCTGAGCTTTCATGCTGAAAGACCTGCCTGCATGGAAAAAGATTATGAAAGACCTTTCAGACTTTAATAGCTTGGGTTCTATGGTTGAGTATAGTATACAAAAGCACACAACCCTTGCCATCCCTTCACACTATTATAGGTTTAAAAAATAATCGCTCAGTTGTGATAGTCATAAATAGTGATGTTAATTCTGTAATTTATTTATGCTTTTACAGCGCTTCAAGCACCCTTGGCGGGCAAAATTAAAGTTGTTTTGCTTTTATTTTATTAAAAATGTGGGGAAAATTAGGTTTTTATCCCTCTATCGTGAATATTTAACACATTTTTCAAGGGACAGGCTAATCTGTGGATATGGCATTTAAGACCACTATCCTGTTTATATTCAATTACATTTATTTTCCCTTCAAATCAGACAAAATGTTGTGACTGCAGTTTGTCTTTGTGCAGTAGAACAGCTTCGCCTTCTGACCAAGCTTCACAAAAATGTATGGCTGGATGCAGCACAGAAATGCTCTGCAGCCTACAATACAAACAGTGGTATTGATTTACAAAATAGAGCGAATATATTTCCCGGTTTTGCCGTTGCTTTCACCAGCAGAGAGACACATTTTAAGACAAGATATAAATGGAAGGAATCCATGAAGCAATTATTCCACCTCTGCAGTACATGGCAGCAACACCATTGGAAAAGGTGTATCAGGGTAACTTTCTCTGTTCTGTCTCACTGAGCAGCTTCTTCAGCCTTTTCTCAAACCGTCAAGCTGCCTTGGCAACATTCAGAGCAGAGTGGCTGAGGCATGGCGGAGAGAAATGTACAATGGCGGAGTGGTAGGAAATTACAAAAGGAATCAATTCAATGAGTTCCCTCCCTCCATGAAAAAAATGTCTATAAATCAGGCAGGTGGCTAGACCCAAACAACAACCTTTTAAGAGCCTGTCTACCAAGGCACAATGCATTACAGAGCAAGGTACAACTCAGTAATATGGCTACTATTCTACTAAATAATTTCTTCTTTTTTTCCTCTCAACCCCTCTCCCAACCCAGCAGCGCTGTCAACCACACAAGCTTGGTGCTTTTCCTGCTGACCTTATCCATATTTCTTTATCATTGGCATGAAATCAAGATGCTTTTTTGTGGTGTATTAGAGGCCAGAATTTTCTGTAATGCCACAAGAGCAAAGTGTTTCATTCTAAAAGGAGACATCCACCTTTTGAAAAATGGGACACCTATTCTGACATGACCAAACTAGCATGAAAGTGAATATGAAGACATTTTGGTCTTTACCTACAAAAACGCAGTACTGTAGAAGCTGTAATCATTTTTAAAGAGCGGGCTTTTGAACACCAGGTCGTCCTTTTTTCCTTTTAAAGAAGCCGTTTGTAGAATGCATTTCTGGGATGAAGCTCTTCTTTGTGTTTTTTTTTCTTATAACAAATGTCAAGTCGGAACAATTATTATGCCAATTACACTCCCAGTGCCTATCACTTCCTGTGTTGTTTCCCCATGTTTCTCCTCATGACGCTATCACCTCATGGGATGAGAAGCTTAATGAAGGTTGTAAATAAACTAAATGGCAAGGTCAGCAGGAAAACCACTGATGGAATAAATTAGTGTCCTGCTCTAAAAAAAACAACAGAGACAACATGAAATATAACAGTAAGGAGCCGTAAAAAGGCTCTTTGACCGTTACCCACTCCTGATTTATCTGACGAGAGAGGCAATCTAATGCTCCTCCACTGATTTGTCATGTTCCCTGTGACCTGTCCATGGACATCAATATGGGATGGATCGTGGGCTTAAACTACCGTTAGGTGGCTATTGTGGGGCTCATTTGAGTTAGCACATGTATATGTGTGCGCTGGCACCACATTAATTTCCAGTGTCTGCTGCTGATAAATGTCAAGGCCATTTGAGAGATGGCGAGCAGCATTTATTCACACACACCCACGCGCAGAAACTAACACAAGCCAATGCAGCACCGTAAACAGCAAGTCGTCACACACGCACGCCCGTAGTGGATGTTATAGTGTATGTGATGTAATGCTAAAAACATGTGCTGCCAAGTGAAATAATATGTTTATCCATGTATGAGCAGCTGAATGTCTAGCATGATCTCAGTTTCAGGTGTAATGGATGCCTGAGAGAGAATAGCTCTCTCTGTAAATCACTTGGCTGCTCACACATTTCCTGGATGACTGGTCAGTTTCCTCATCATCTACTGTAGGTACAGGTACAGAGCGAGTGGCCTTATGATGGAATGTAAGCATCACTCAGTTTGTTAATTACATCATCTAGTCTTTTTTAACAGAATCTCTTGCCCTGCTATAATTAGCTAAATGAACCCATTTTAGTGTAGCACTTCACAATAAAACTACTTTGTGTAATTGTGGAGATTCTGAGGCCACACAGTGTCAAGTCAGGGAGGCTGAGCTGTAAGGATCTACAGCCTCTTGCAATCGGGAAATTAAGTTGGATCAAGGAAAAAGAGTGTGTGTGTGTGTGTGTGTGTGTGTGTGTGTGTGTGTGTGTGTGTGTGTGTGTGTGTGTGTGTGTGTGTGTGTGTGTGTGTGTGTGTGTGTGTGTGTGTGTCCAACAACATCAGTGTTACCTTGGTTACTAATCCTATTTACTCAGGATTGGATCCATTATTTAGGTTCTTCGTCTCAAGGCTGAGTAGTTGTTATCACCGTGTGTCAGGGACAGAGACTCAGAGGAGACAAATATTGAATATTCAGTGTTTTCTTCACAATATTTCACAGTATTTAATGCACAAGGTGTAATCCATTTTGGAATATAAACTGTAATCAAAACTGGGATGTTAAAACAAAATGATGCGTGTGCATAAAAAAAGAAATTCAAGGGGAAAAGCAAATAGAAATTTGTGGGATATATCTACATAGTTATCTACTTTATGCCTACTGTGATAAAATATAGACTTAGAAATAGTGCATCCTTTCGTTGGGATATATAATTTCTCTGATCCTGCAGCCTGCATACAATCATCTTGTATAAAAACATTTGGGTGAAGAAAAGGTCACTTAGAAATAATTGCAGGGGAGGCCTACAAAAGCTGAGGGTAATGTGTACTGATAACTTGACAGCACAAAAAGTCTGAATAAAACTGTAACATAAATTACAGCCTCCGCATTCTGTGAAACGACACACAAAGCATTAGGGATGCAACAATATGGGTATCGAGATAGCAAAGCTGTCCTTCCACTGGCAGCTACTGTATGTGGTTTCTCACGAAGCAGAGGAAACTGCTGTGCCATTCACATATTGTTGCTCCTTCTAATTCTCTCACTCAGCCATAGTAGAGTGGTAATATTTCAGCCATGCGAAAATGTGGCCTAGGTAAGCAGTTGACTGGCCGATGACCTTGTACATAAATGAAATAAGGTAAACCATCAACAAAAGCCTTCATCAACAATAAAGTGTCTATTTAAAATAAATTGATTTAGATTCAAACAGCAAATTCAAGTACATACATTGTGTGTATGGAGCCCTAAAGTGTTCAGTATTAAAGACAATATATAGGACATTGTGAAATAAACAATCAAATGAATAAATGTACCCTATAAATAAGTAAGTAATTTAAGAAATTATTAAAATGTTTGTTTGTTTTATTATCATTCTATTTTAATTTTTACATAATTCACTTTAAATACTATGTCAAAATTCCCTTTCCAAGTCTGTTTGTGACATTTTTATTTCATAATGTCACTTTTCATGACAGTGGAGTTGCCAGTCACATGCTCTCAGTAGGCTCAGCAACTGCCAGCTAGCCAACTAGCTAGCTCCTGTTGGCTAACCTTTAGAGTCACTACCTGCTCCGTACCCAAAACCCAATCCGTTTAGGGGCCTATCCCCTGACCAATGGGCTATCCTGACCCTCACCATCAATGCCTAACCTCAAGGCTCAAACATCTATGCACATGCGTAGACCAAATTGGTTTTTCGGTATGGGACACGCAGTCACAGACAGCACAGAGAAAGACTGTCTTTGCTCTTCAGAGTTGTGTGATTTCTCTTTGAAATCACAACACTGCTCACACCACACTCTGAATTAACCAGTTAACCCAAGCTTACAAACCAGCTTAGCTAGTTAGCTAGCTCAGTAGGTAGCATGTAAAGCCTTGTAAAGTTAATAAAAAAAAGAAGTTAGTTATTATTGTATTGTGTTGTGTTTATTTACAGCAGAAGCTAGTTGGCTCATTCAGAATTACTTTGACATTGTTGTTGCTCTAGCTAACAGGAGCTATCATGCTAAATGTGGTATGGTGACAGTTGTTGCTTTCTGTAGGCTACATGCTACCTAACGTTACCTCCCCATCTAACTAGCGTAACATGAGTTCAAAGTGAAGAGTCAATGTTAATGGAAGAAGTTAACTGGTTAATTAAACATTTTCTTGGCAGTAAATCACATAACTCTGAAGAGCAAAACCAGTCTTCTCTGTGGTTTCTCTAGCCAACAGAGTTAGCTACGTTAGTAAGCTACAGGGTGGTTGGTGGGCCTCCTGAGACGCTGACGGTATGTAATATGTAAATGAGAATGATAAAATTACATTTGTTTTTTTTGTTGAGTAGTTTAGCGGTTCATATATATTTTTCTAAATGATTATTTCATAATGTCTTATTGTCGATGTAATATCTTCAATTTGGGGTTCCATAGTGTTTAGCAGATTCAGCTGGAGTTAGCCTGCCCCAAACCTCTAAAGTTGTGTCCTCCCCTCCCCCTCTGTCTGTGTCCCAGGAGGGCAACTGGAGGAGAATGACTGGTAAACTCCAGACCAGCAACGTGACCAACAAGAATGACCCACGCTCCCTAAACTCCAGAGTCTTTATCGGCAACCTCAACACAGCCATCGTCAAGAAGACCGACATAGAGGTCATCTTCGCCAAGTACGGCAAGATAGTGGGTTGCTCTGTGCACAAAGGTTACGCCTTCGTACAGTATTTAAACGAGAGGAACGCCCGAGCAGCTGTGGCGGGAGAAAACGCCCGTATCATCGCTGGACAGCCTCTTGGTGAGTCTTTTTAGCTTTCTCTTGTTTTCTCTTTAGTGAGAACTTTTCTGTATTGCTTGCATTGCAGATTCCATCAGAAACTCATGAAGGGCAAGTAAGATACAGTCTACATGTCACTTCACAAAAAGAATATCTCATTGAAATACAGAATGTTTCATTAAAGCTTGTTCTTTGCTAGAGAAATGGATGGTCTCTCTCGGGAACACAAAATGCCTCGAACATCTCTCAGACTTTTAGTTTAGAACTTCCCTAGGCTCCTAAATGCTGAAGTGTCTTGTGTTTGTTGTCACACTTTTTTGGAGAAAATCCCTGGTGAATCCTGTAACTGATCCGCTAATGAATGTAAGCACAGTTTGATTTTAACATCTACCAGGCAGCAACTTGCAAAAAGTATGTCAAAGTTCCAGAGACACACTACTTAGAGCATTATATGTTAAGTGGCATTGGGATGCACCTACAGTATGCTGTGCAAGCATTGATTTTTCTACTGTGCACGCACTTTGTAACGTGTTGTTTTTTTGTGGATGTTGACTATGAAAGGTTTTAACTAGGGAACCTGGGGTCCAGAGTCGAAAGAGTGCAAATATCAGCTACACAGTTAAAAAATATCAGCGTGAGATGATTAAGGTAGCAATACATGATGAAAGTTAAGTGAGGGACTGGAATGGATTATTATGCGAATGTGGGATGGGTTGATATTTGGCATTTAGGCTCTGACCTTGTCACTCTCTACAGTGATACACCAATCTTACCCAGCTGAGATTGGGGAGTGATGATGATAACTTTGACCCAAAGGGAACAGAGATTTGAAACGTACAAGGGGACCCTAAGTTGGACATGGAGGTGTGGTAGAGAGCAACATCTTTGGTGTTTCAACCGGGTAATGTGTTCCAGGGAGTAAAGAGTGCAAAGGTGTCAGCATATTACAAATTAAAATGTATATAGTATGAGTTGATCTTTGCAGAGCTTTGCTTTTTCGCAGAGCTTTGCTTCCTGCAATGCCCAGCCTGTCCTGCTGCGTCCGCCGCATCCACCCATGCTCTGCAGTACCATGTTACATACCGCAACGCCTCAGTATGACACAATGTGCCCTGCTATTTGCCACTGTTCATCACACCCCCAACCGGCCCCGTCAGACACCGCCTACCAAGAGTCTTAAAAGGGAGTTTTTCCTCGCCACTGTCGCAACAGCCACTGCTAATGCTTGCTCTTGAGGGAATTACTGTAATTGTTTAGGTTTTGGAATTTATAGACCTACTCTATCTGTAAAGTGTCTCGAGATAACTCTGTTATGATTTGTAATTAAATTGTAATTGAAATTGAATTGATCAAAGAGAGTAGTACAACAAGATGGAAGTTTAGTTAGGAACTGAAGTAGATTATTAGTGGATGTATAAAGAGAACTGGATACAGAGTTTGAGGTGGAGACGGTTTAGCGCGTCTAACTTAAATTGGAAGTAAACGATTTAATCATGCGGCTCTTCTAGACTTTCCAAATGTTATTGTGCCAAATGAATGAAATTCTGATAGTTAAACGAGTCATCATTTTGTGTTGGTTGTGACGCTCAAAAAAATACATCAACTGATTTACAGACGCCTCTTTCACCATCTAAGTCTATCGGAAAAAGTCTTTTTTTGGTCTTAATGGCATCACAACAGACACACAGAAGTTGTTATTCCACTGTTTGCCCACTATGTCAAATTGGCTTCAAAGTCCAGTGCACTTCCTGGGGGCCTAGGATTATTATGTGAAGTAGTTGATATTTGGCATTTAGGCCCAACCTACACCGCAGGCATTGGGGAGTGACGATAATAAATTACCCTATACAGGTGGACACGAGAGTTGAGGTGCAGGTGAGGTGCAACAGACTTTTGTTGACAGAACTAGCTTGGGAGCTTTGCGTCATTATAAAGTGTAACTTAATTGATGCTGTTTGTCCACTCTTAGGGAAGCAAGAGTGTTTGTTCAGCCGTGGTCTTGGCATAAAGATAGTGTCTTTGTGGACATTCATGTTTGTCATCTCTTGTCCTGTGGCTTGAGGATGATCTTTCTAAGTGTTTGTTACATTTTCACACTTAACATATAAGATGTTTACTCTAAAAACTGATTTTCCGATCTAATATCACCGAAAATATAGCATCAACGGTTAATGAAACATTTAATGCATCTCAATCTATTGACAATATAACGACAAACAGATGTAATGATGAGCTCCTGATTAATGTCGGCTAATGTGTTTTTGCTCTTTAAATCTTTCATTAGTTTTATATTTGGCATTATGGATGCTGTAATCAGTGCATAAGCAGAAAAACACATCCGTTATTAAAACCTAGTCGCAAGCAGGACCATCCCAGTCAGAGCCAGTGAACACTCTACCATATCCATAATAATGGTGTTAGTGATTTATTTGTTACTTGTCTGCAAATCATTTGACTCTCTTCACGTATGATTGCTTGTTTTTGGTTGAGAAAGCAGACATAATCAAAAATATTTTCATTACTCAAGACTTCAATTCAAAAACATCGCAGCAAGGCAACCCTGCCCACATTGTTATCACTCAATCTACAATTCATGTGGCGGGAGTATGACTGGGAGATGCATCCTTAATTGACAATTAAGGACACCCTCCGTCTCATCCTCTCAAGCTGATGCTCTTTATATTAACATGGCGGAGGAATGAATCACCCACATAATCATTTGGAGTTGAGGTATGACCTCCTCAAAGGAGTCGTCGACGTTTCATTAAATTTTGCTGTGTTGCTGCATTCAGATACGTTGGTGTCTGGGATCATCCGCAGCCCCCATAAAAAGAAGCAGAACGTGTTGTTGTGGAGGGAAAGGTACATTTGAAAAGCATTGTTTTCTGCTGGCAGTGGTCGCTGGAAAATAATGACAGTGGGATAATCACATCATACTGCAACTGTACAGATCCACCTCAGCTGCTCCGATGTACTGGTGATGACTACTCTGTGCACTCAATGATACGCAAGTGTCAAAGGTCATAGCCTGCCGCCACCACAGAAGAAAAGACTGTTACTCGGTGTGTGTCTGTGTCTGTGTCTGTGTGTGTGCGTATGGATGAAAAACAGCTAATGACCGAATGCAAAAATTCTATAATAGCACAGCTGGCAGCACCTTCCTCCCCCCGCCCCTAAGTGAAAAAAAGTGGATGCTCCATTACCCTATCAAATGTGAATAGGAGTTCACGAGATCACATCTAGGATTGTGAGCACAGCAATCATTGCTAAATAGCAGTGCATGCAATGCTATTCTGAATGCCGTAAGTGCAGTGTCTCTTTGCAGTTCAGAGGTAAAAGACATTTACGCATAAAGACATTTCTCTAAAAGCCCTCCAGATGAACGCAGATGTAGAATTTTGAGTCTTGCAGGGCAGACGTGACAAATGTTTCCTATGTTGTCTCTCTCTCCATGGGGCTGAAAACCCTGACGGTGTCCCAGTTAATATTATAAAGTATACACATCTGCATGGTATAATGTTTTGGCAGTAGATATACAAGAAATGAATCCACTTTAGTCAATAGTACTCCTTACTGGGTTGGTTCTTTATTGACAACATAAACCTAGCAAAAATCAAGCATACATACTTTCTTTTAATTGTGTTGCCATCTTTTCTCTCTCCATGGTGCTGAAACATTAAAACACAAGCTGTGTTCCACTAAATTCTATAGGGTATCCAAATATGCATAGTCTTGGGAGTTAGTATACTGGAAATAAAAACACTTTACTGGAAATGATACCAAGCATGCAAACATCAATCAAACAATTTTGGAGCACTACCAATTTCATGTCTGCACAATGTTTACACCTAGATTTAATATTACATATAATGTAATTGTCATTTAGCTGATGCTTTTATCCAAAGCGACTTACAATTGCTATATGTATGTCAGAGGCTTGCTCAGGGACACATTGGTTGATGTATAGTAGTGGGATTTAAACCCAGATCTCCCACACCAAAGGCATGTGTCATATCCACTGCGCCATCACCACCACGCATATTTTAGATACTCTAGATTTAGTAATACTCTTTTTTTGAGATGTTCATGGAGATGTGTCACCATTATTCCGTATTAGTTTTACAGTGCAAACCCACATAGGTGTTTTCAGTTATTCTGGCTGATTAGACCTCTGTTCAGGTAGGTGGAGTTCAGAATAAAATCCCTTACAGTCGGCATCATAATCATCTGAGGTCAGTTGCTCAGTTGTGGCATAAGTCACGTTAAGTAGAACTAGCTCTACCTCTCATTTGTTGTTGATGTTGTTGTGTGTTCCCTTCCCTCTGGCTAAAAGCTGACTGGGGGGAATTCCTCGTGATACAGTGACATGATGATTGCTGGCATCCATGAACCTTAAATGCATCTGAGCAGTTTTCTTTCTTCACCCACTGAGATCTGTCTGCTGTATCTCTGTGGTCTTGCTCTTCAGTGGACTCAGTGGGCTGCCATAGAGTCAAAGAGTGACAGATTGTTTTTGCCCTCAGCTGTCCCAGCATGCACTAAACCATGACCATTTTACTGCTGAGTCTCCAAAGCTACATGTATGCAAGTACAGCTGACAGTAACCCAAATGCTATCTGAACATCCACTGCTGTATGTTGCAGCAAGCTAAAATCAAACGTAGGTGTTTGAAAGTTTTCTGAGATTCTATGAAGAGTTATGATTCTGAGACTGCATACCACTCTTGCCCTTTATGTGGTGAGATGAAGATCTCGCCTTTATTATTTATTATTTTTTCTACAGAGGTGGTTGTTTCAACTATGTCCTGATGTGGCACCGTTTGCTTGTGTGTGTCTGATGCGTGTGGCAGGTGGTGATTGAAGCGCTGATGTAAAAGGACAATGAAAGAATAGCATCCCACATTTCTCTAAGAGAGGCCATGTATGGAGATATAGGCTGCTGTGCAAAATGTGAGAGGCGGGGGAGAGAGAGAGAGAGAGGTTAATAGCAGAGAGAGGGTGAACTAACAACCTATCTGGTGAGTCCTTCTAGTAGCAAGCACACCTGATAATCTTCCCTCTGTTGACTCCTGTTTTGAGTAGCCTGACACCCTCCCAGAAGAGATCTGCATTCCCTTCCACCCGGAAGTTTCATGGTGAAGGTCCATTCATACAATATTAATGACCACAGTGAAGGATAATGTGTGATGGATCACCAATCATACTGCCTCCAAATGGCATTGGCAAGAGTTAGGCACATAAATAATAAAGTGATTTAGATGCAAAATCCATCCTAAGCGGATTACAAAGGCAGTGGCACTGCAATCAATCGTCATTTTGGGCAAACATGATGCATAGCAAGGAGAGCAGGACACAGAAACTGAAGCATACTGGCAAGAAGGAGAAGACGGAGCAGGGACAGGTAGAGGGAGAGTGTGCAGGGAGTATTGCTTTCAGTGTGTAGTGTGGAGTGTCTTGTTGTTCAAAACTGGCCAAAGACAGTTGCTGCAATGCCATTTTGGAATATTTAAAGGCACTCCTACAGTGGACTTTAATGGCATCAATGTTTTTTATTCTCTTGAAGGCCCTTTACACAAATATCCAAATAGGACAGGCCATAATCACACAAATGTATGCGATATGTGGTGAAAACCTTGGAAAATATAGTCTTAGATCAACGGTTTATCACTGTATTGTTTTCCCTCTGCTGGTATGAAGCCATGTATGCAGGTTTTTTGCCATGTGTGGACTATGTCTTTGGTTGTTTTTATTGTTTGACTTTCTACCACTAAAAAACAATTTCCTTTGGGATAATTAAGTTAATCAATCAAAGCAACCTATCAAAATACAACAAGAAATAACCCTGAATACGCTGGCGAGCAAGGTTAATTCTGTGCCTATAAAAAAGAAAAAGACTTACATTCAGAATTTCATGTTGTCCTACCTTTGCTGACCACGATACGCTTCACAATTTCATCGACCTCTTTCTCTTTTTCTCCATTTGAATTGTAGTACTATGATTCACCAGGCAATCCTGGCTTCATCTGACATTAAAAAATGTATCATACAGTCCAACACAGATTGCAACCATAGACCCTTCTCATCGCACAGTGTGGCATACAATGAACATGCAAGATTGTTGTTATCGCACTATAAGTGCCTGATAACAACAGTTTGATTAATTGTTGAGTGTTAGATTGTGAGAGAAGACCGATATCACTGCTATACCTGTGTGTTAAGTATGAAGCCACAGCCAGCGCTTGGTTAGGTTAGCTTAGCTCAAAGACTGGTATGGAAAATAGATAACATGGCTCAGTCTGAAGGTTATACTGTACAATCCTGCAACCAGGCCCTCTAAAGCTCACTCATTAACACAAATATATATTGGCTCTGGGACACACACACACAGGTCTGATCAACCTGTGGTGGTGGGCCTGCCCTGATGAGAGTGTATTGTGAGTAAAAGGCCGAAACACCCAATGACACTGGGGTACACAACGGATGATGTCTTCCAGGTAACCAATGGTGGTCAACAGCGTCCCTATGTCAGGATAGCCAGGCCAACTAAGGCTGGGTCTTTGGTATTGTAACACCTAGTCCTACAAACCAATCATGTTTGTTTAATCTATACAAAAAAAACTTAGAAACTAGTTCTGGTTTTATGATGGGTGGTATTGATATTCTATTCTAACTCTCGGCAAGAAAGTGATTAACCACATTTTTGGTGTAAGAATTTTTTTTTGCAAAGGTTTTTGGCTGGACTCATCATTTTGCAGATTCAAAAGCATCCTGGTAAAAAAAAAAAGGAAATGTGTAACTCACACAAAGATGAGGCTGTAATGTAAATTGAAACACTTCCTCACAAAATACATGCAACTCCTTAAATGCTGTGAATATCACAGGCTTAACAGTATAAGTGAATACCCGAAGGGGATTTTTTTTCTTTAATGTCTATCCAAAGCAATCCTCCTGCATTTTCTCCACCTGGATGCTGTAATTCTCTCTATCATTCACCATTAGTATTCACAGGCTCACTTTCACTTTGAAATTTGCATAGATAATTCCAACTATGTCTACAATAACTGCACAGCTCAGTAACTTTATTTTTCAGAGCCAGGTTCAGAGGCATGAACAGTCATGAGTGAGAGGCCTTCTGGGTATTGCAGTATGCAACTAGATCGGCCAATTCTTCCTGAGCCATTGGACTGAGCCTTGCAAAGCTAACCCCATAAGGCCCCCTCTGTGTTTTTTTATGTCCCTGTGTTTGCTTCTGATGCTGTGAGAGTATTCAGTAGGGGTGTGCAAAAAAAATCAATTTACATTCATATCGCGATTCAAGCTCTACCGAATCAAAATCAGTTCTTTTTTATTTTTATTTTGTATTTTATGTCTACTGCAATCATGGGAAAAGTAACTACATTTACATACTGTGAATCTTTTTTTTTGTTTAAGATTATGTTTTTGGGCATTTTCAGCCTTTATTTGGATAGGACAGCAGAAGACATGAAAGGGGAGATAGAGGGGGGGATGACATACAGCAAAGGGCCGCAGGTCGGAGTCAAACCCGGGACTGCTGCATTTAGGAGTAAACCTCTATATATAGGCGCCCGCTCTACCAACTGAGCTATCCAGGCGCCCGTGAATTGTTTTTTTTAATCAAGAATTGTTTTTGAATCGAAAATTGATTTTGAATCGAAAATTGATTTTGAATCGAATCTTGAGCCTAAAAATTGATATTGAATCGAATCGTGCACCCCTAGTATTCAGTGTGTCTGAGCGTGTGTATGTGTGTGTGTGTGTGTGTGTGTGTGTGTGTGTGTGTGTGTGTGTGTGTGTGTGTGTGTGTGTGTGTGTGTGTGTGTGCGCACGTGTGTGGGCTTGTGTGTGGGGGTCGATGTGTGCTTGCAGATGCAAAAATGTTGAGTTGGGAATTCAGGTTTGTGCACAGAAAAGGAAGTGAGGACACTTCACACAAACTGTAATATCAAAACATTATCTCTTTCTTTCTCTTTGCTCTCCTATTCCCTTCCTTCCTTTCTTCTGATATCTCTCCTTGTCCTTGTGGGTGATTAGAATGCACCCTGGTTGTCCGTCTCCTCCCTCATTAATCATGCTCTGAGCGACTGGGCCGGACGTTGAATGCACAGTTGGCCTGACCCAGCACTTGACAAAAGCATCCATAACACCAGGAACAGAGCAGTGTGCAGGCTCGCAGTCATACAATAACATCAACAGTATAGCCAAGCTGAGGATTTAACTGAGCTGTAATGTATTCAGAATATAAGAACGTGTTTCTTTTGTGGAAACAGTACTGAGAAAATTTAAAGATTGTCATTGTGCACTTTAGGGGCTTTAATAAAGCCACCAGGAAAGCACATTTCCCCAGCTGCCAGGATATCTTATTGTCTCTCTGTCTGTCTTTTTCTCTCTTTCTCCATCCCTTTCTCTCTTTCAACCATACTGACAAATGCTTTAGTGGGGCATGAGCCACTGTGTGGACAAAGTGAGATGGATTACTGTGTGGATTTTGGCAGGGGAAACTGAAGCTAATTCTCTGATTAGAAATCTGGGTTCAGAAGGCAGAGAAACACTGAGCTGTGCATCTGTGTGTGTGTGTGTGTGTGTGTGTGTGTGTGTGTGTGTGTGTGTGTGTGTGTGTGTGTGTGTGTGTGTGTGTGTGTGTGTGTGTGTGTGTGTGTGTGTGTGTGTGTGTGTGTCAAAGTTTCACTTTCCATCACCTCTGCCACAGAGCAACAGGCTATTTTATATTATATGTTATATTAAAAAAAAGGGTGGTGTGCTGGTTGTGTGGCAGGTTGCAATGTGGTTTCTCATAGAAAATTACTATGCATACTGGTATGTATACATATATTTTACTTTTCTGTTTTTTTTTTAAGAGCCCTTTGATGGGCAGTTGATGAATGCCATAATATACATGGATAAACAAGAATACCATTCGTTTGTATACTTGTGTTAAAATTATCCATGTTCAGTTTTACAGATGTATCTAGAGGCTGATGGTGTGCTGTTATTCTCAATCTAACCTAGTATAGAGTATTAAGTATTGAAAACTAAAACTTTGATCACAAAAAAACTTATGTGCCAAAGTGCTCTTGAGCAAAACAAAGAATCCTTCTCCCTCAGTACAAGCAAAACGGCCACCATGAAAAAAATTATATCCACACCTGATTGCCGTAGAGAAATCTCAGATTTGACTGTAGTTTTTGCAAGTTCAACATGGGTTATAGGTCAAAAGTTGAATGAACAAGTACTTATGTCCTTTTGATTTCTTACAGGGTGAGTTGTTGTTGCCCATAACACGCTAGCATTTTGCTAATGAATGCTGATTGGTCAGTGAAGGACTGATTACGACCGGAGATCCCGCTTGACTGTATCCGAAACGGAACCAGAATTTCAGAGTGAATATTTCGGCGTGGTCTTTAAAACATTACCAAACTTCTTTCTAACACGTGTATTGACAGGGAGAGCCTAACCTATCAGCTGTGTTGTTGACGCCAAAGGAAACGACTCTGAGCTTGCCGTAAAGCAGTATCTCTAGCCGTACGATGTGTATGACGTCATTGAAGGCTTTTTAGAACAAAAAAGTGACTTTAAAAAAAATCTAACAACCAGCAGTGTGTATTTTCTTAGCCTCCCCTTTGCGAATGCAACATTCAAATTACTAGACAAAAAATGATATACTGAGAATTTTTTTTTTTGAGGAGTATAGCTCCATAGAGTCCCATTCATTCTGCACTCGCCCGTGAGCGCCCTATAGTGGAACCAGAGTGGAACTGCAACCAGGTCAGAAGCCGGAAGTATCGAGAGAGTGGAACTTCTTCCCTTATTAGAAATTCTTTGTGTATTCCAAAAAAAAGATTATAGATTCCAAATTGATTAACAGGTGTTATCATGCAAAGTTTGTATTGTTTATGGCTGTAATAATAATCAGAATTGGAAAACAGACTTGTTGTTTTCAACTATGATCAAGTGAGAAATATGCAAAAGTTAAAGATGCAGACTTTGTGTTTATAATTCAGTCCTTATAGTCATTTAATAGCTAAACGGGAAAAAGACGTAGATGAGGCTTAGAAGTAACGAGTGACTTTGCAATGCATTTCGGTACAGATTACATGGTAGCTCATGTAACTACATTGATTTTATTTTGATTTGTTTATTTCAGTTAAAATGGTGTGACTTTAGAAGTTATTTTTGTTAGCATAAATTAAATTAAAAAAAAAAGAAAAACCAGAAAAATCTTATGTAATCTGGCACAGATGAAAGGCTGATGATAAGATCAGCAAAGGTGCAAACAAAGTTTGTGGCAATTACTTATTACTTCAGTATTTGGGGTTTTAATAAGGTCAGAAGAAAAGAAAAGAATGTGTTTTTTTTTTTCTTCACATGCAGCAGTGGGGTCTGTGAGAGAGTATATACACACACATTTATTTTGGAGAAACACTGCAACTTTTTAGTTTTTAAGGAGAACCCTACCATTGGTCATGACATGATCCGAAATATAACATTGATGCCGACATGAGTCAGTAAGTATAGAGGACACATCCATCTTAATTCCTGTCTTCATATCTTCCATCTGACCGACCAGGCACCTCAGTCTCCAGCTGCATTTCTTTCCTTTGTCAGACCGAGGATCCCTGAAGCTGCTGTCCCTTCTTGTAGCTTTTTAGCAGTTAGTAAATAAGATGATGGGAGCCCAGTCCAAGGTGAACAGTGGGGACAGTGAGAAATAGGATTAGCTTGAAGCCTAACAAGCATCCTGGCTGAGATGTGTTCATTAATATTACATCCATCTACAGAGAGAGAGAGAGAGAGAGAGAGAGAGAGAGAGAGAGAGAGAGGCACAGGCAGCAAGGGAAAAGGGCTTTGGACCACTGAAGAAGAACAGAGTTGGATACTTGTTCCCCATGCATAATCAAAGATGCCAGTTTAGCTTAGGTTCACATTTAGGGCATGCTGATACAGACAGGATGGGTTCGAATGAATGGTCATTGTTTGAAATTTGAGATTAGGGCTTTTTTTATAATCCAAAAATGTACAACAGATATGCATATTTATGATTAGACAACATATTTGGAATAATGACATCAACTAAAGAGGCTCGGCTTTACACGTCGCAGCGATGTGTATCAAGAGTAATGAGCCTTTTGTGTAGGATTAGTGTTCTTACAGATGCTCTACTGCATGCTGACAGATAATACTTCAGTAACAAAGCTGTGTGTTTGTGCCAGGTGCGCAGCCTTGCTATGACATAGACCACTGCAGTGCGACCTTTACACGGAACATCAGCCCCCTCCCCCCCGAATGGAAAATCTGCCCTTTAACAGTCCACAATTATTGATTCAGTCAGTCATGTCTGTCTCTTAATTCACGCCGTAATCGTCGATATGCACCTCAGGCTGAATGACAAAAGAGAAATCCAGGCGATTACAGGGTGACGTATTGTGTGAGTAATGGTTTGTGACTTGTGATTACACATGCAGTGATAATTACTGCGACCCCGGAGGGTTTCTGTGGACCCCTGCTCACAGGGCTCTGCAGCATAACCCCTCTGACTCCCCCCCGCTTAGTGTACGAATTAAGAATCACTGTGACAGACTCACAGAGGAGTTCTCCGCCCTGAATGAAGACGGACAGTATAAACAAAATAACATTAAAAACAGCCCCATAACCACGCCCGGAGCAATCTCTTGCTCTCTCAAGTGTTTACTTTTCCCGCTCACATTTCCTCATTTGACTCCGCATTTATTCTCCCTCCGTCTCCTCGCTCTCTCACGCTACTTCGCTTCCACCCTTCCTCATTCCCTTCATCCTCTTACTCACAAGGCCTCCTTGCCAATTACGTTACAAATCTGACTGCTTGTGAATCATTGCATCCAGCTGTTAGCATGGAATACTGACTCATAGCTGGAGGAAGGGAGCCTGCCTTGGGGTCCACTGTCCGGTAAAAGGTCACGTTGAGCATTATGGCGGTTAACTACCTCAAGTTTATTGCAGTCAACACTTTGCATTAGCTGCAGCCAGGAGTAAACTCTCTGACAACATGCAGACACAGTTTACAGTCAGGCCATAACCATCCCTAGGTACTCAGAGAACTGGTGCATGACAAAACTGGCCACTTGGCCTTCTTAGACCTCAAGCCTGTGCTATTTCAGGGAGTGCAACTAGAAGGATAATTCCACCACTGTCTGAGAGGGCACAGATTTGTTCTTGACATAAGATCCACATGCAAACATATATCTAAATGAATATAGACTGATTAAACAAAGCATCTGGTACATTGGTCTGATATTTTTGCAGCCCTTTTTCGAACAATCTCCCCTATCTCAAAACTTAAAACTCCTATCTTAAACTCCGCTTTCTTTCGTTTTATCTGAGTCTCCTCCTGTGTGGCTGGTATAGATTTAATTAGGGAAATCAGAACGGCATAATGACTTCTACCTGAATTGACCTCTTCATAAAAAAATAGTGTCTTGAATATTTTGCATAATCTGTAAAACTTTGATTAAAACACTGAACTGCCTGCTCGCTCTGAGAAATTCAATTGGATAAGAGTTAAAGGGTAACTACTGTTTTTTTCAACCTGGATTTTCCCATGTTTTTGTGTCTAAGTGACTGATGGGAATAACAATCTTTGAAATTGGTCCAGTATTAAGCAAGATCGCTGCAGTTGGCAAACAAGCTACAATGTAAGTCAATAGGGCAATTGTCCAGCTTGTATTTACCTTCACAAAAATGCTTGTTTTGCCACTGACAGGCTAATATTATTTCCACTATTCCAACCATCACAACTCTAGTTTTGGTTGAAATAAACACATATTTACATGTGAAAATATGTTGGTTATATACACGCTAAAAATATTGCTTTTTTTAAATGGAGTCTGGTGGGTTTAGAGCTAGCGACTTCAGAGCTGTTTCTGGTTAAACAGAAAGGTCTTAAAGAGATTGTAAAGGTCTATCTCTGTAGGGATCCTTTCCATAATGTTGTCAGACACTTAGAATATTAATCTGAGTCAGTGGCAAAACGAGCACTTTTGTGAAGGTAAATACAAGCTGGACAATTGACCTATTAACTTACTCAGCAGCTTGTTTCGCCGCTGCCGACTGCAGCGATCTTGCTTAATGCTGGACCCATGTCAAAGATTGTTGTTCCCATCAGTCACTTAGACACAACAACATAGGAAAATAGGGTTGAAAAAAACGGTAGTTACCCTGTAAGTTGCTTGAGCCGAAGAGATGGAAAGATGCACACTGTACTGAGCTGACAGGATGACCAAAACGTCTATTGCAGCTGTTGAGGGAAGGGAAGCCTAACACACAGCTGTCTGCTCCGTGTCTCCAAGGACTAATTGACAAACACAAGCTTAATACGCACAGGGAGGGGTTGTCTTCAATAGATAGCAGCTGGCTTGAAGTGCATGCCTGACCTTGACAACGCCTTGTGGCTTGTTTACACATCCTCATTAGCCCGTAGCCTTGGTGGAGAAGTAGGAAGTGGTAAACAAGTTGCCAAACTAATGACTATAAAACGAGGAACATTCATTGGTAAATACCAGTGTTGTAGTACTCAAGATTAAACTAAGTCTCAAGACCACTTTTTGAAGGTCTCGGTCTCGTCTCAGAATCGACCGCAATTTTATTCAGTCTAGGATTTTATTTCAAGACCGGTCAAGACCACAACTGCAGGGATATCACTAAACTGCCAGTGCATTGCTTGATTTATGTGTTAACATCATTGCTGTAATTGGATGTAAAACTTCCTGTTCAAATGCAACCAATAACTTGACTCATTTATAATTTGAAATTTGTTACTGTTAACCCCCAACCCCCCATTCCCTTAACACACTTTCAAGAAAGTGAATGAGAAGGGAGACAGGAGAAGAAACTCTGGCTGTCTGGCACTGGTCTGGTCTGGACTCGGTCTCGCCCTCCCTTGGTCTTGGTCTTTACTTGATCTCAACCTCTCAAAGTCTTGGTCTTGTCTTGCTCTCGATACACTCTGGTCTTGGTGAAGACTTGGTCTCGGTTTAGGTGGTCTTGACACACTAGTAAATACAAGGTGCTTTCATACGGAGTATTCACACAAGATGACAAAAAATGTGTAAATGTTACACACGAAAGATGGATAACTCAAAGCATGGTTCTTAATAGTCCCATGTGATGTAAAATCTGTGCCAAGGTCTTAAGCATCTTACTTTCCAGGGTACACTATGTGAACACATACCTAAGTGGGGCTTTGCAGCTTCTGGGACTCAGACTGCTTGAGCTGTAAAGTATGTCACCTTTTTTTTTTTTTTTTTCTGTGGCCTACCTGTGTGACAGAGTTATTAATGAGCTGTGTCTGTATTTATGCACCTCATCTAACAGGGGAAGATGGGCTGCCTTCATTACTTTGAGTTGTGGGAGCCGTCCTGTCAAATGAAATTTGAGCCTCGGCCAAGACGAGCGCTTCTTATAACAAAAGGGGAAATTCATCAAGTGTTCATTTGGTTTGACGGGTCACGACGGTGTCAGTCTCGTCTCCTCTCTCTCTCGTCTCATACATGGAGTAAATGAAGATTGTGGAGTCAGAAGTGTGTGTGTAAAACGGCACTTTTCCACTGTGTGGTCACTGAGCGCCACACTGTGGTTCACAGCAGTTATTACCACTTGTGACTGTCATAACCAATACAGTGTGCTTTAAGTTGCAATCATGCCTCAGTGTTCTTCCCATCTAGTTGGTTTCAGTTTCTTTTTGTTGTTGAGAGGAAATGGTCATGTCTTAATGTGCTTATGTGTGACTTTCTAAAAACCGTGGACAAGTTTGGATTTTGATGCGGTTGGATTTGACACACATCATATTGAAGGCCTGGTAGAGGGGCGTAACATTACGTTATATCAATTGAAATGTCTAAAAGAGGTTTAAGTGACTTTTGTACGTCTATCCTGTCATTTGCTAAATCTAATTTAGTGCACATAAAGTTTGTTCTTCAGAATCTAAAAAATGTGCATGTATATAGGGTGTTATAGAGATGTTTTTATGCATGTGTCTATGTTAATGACAATTAATATTAGTAGCATTATTATGCGTATGTACTTTGGTCATTATTATCAATCAGTACAGTAAAATGTCTTTGTATTGTACTTCTTTAAAAAGCTGTTTTGAGGCTTAAGACTTTTGTGTTTAAAGTTAGGATTAGGCATTAGTTACAGTGAGATTATGTCAGAAAAAACACATTATTTCTATTACAAATAAAATATTGAATATATATGCAATAAAATTCACCATTAATCAATTAAATACTCTCAGGGGTTTGCTCATACAGCCTTGCTTGGTCTTAGAACTGAGCATTTAATAATATCCTGTAATTGTCACTTGTGGCAAAAGTCTAACTTTAAGGTTAGAGTTAATGGAATGCATTATGTCAGGTCCTCAAATGTGTGCAGCTGGAAATACTTATTTTCAAAGCTCATCACAGTCATTTTATCTTCTTACATTGTCACAGATTGTTGCAAAGATAAGATAAGATAATCCTTTATTAGTCCCACAGCGGGGAAATTTGCAGTGAGGATAATCGGTGAGCACCAAAACGTGAATAGTTTTTTCTAATGTTTTGACAAAAATACATGTTTTAAAATGATTATCCCTCAAACTTAAGCGCTGCCAACAAGTGTTTTTCTAAAGGGGAATTTCTACCTTGCGAATGTTTTCATAATCTATTTGAAATCTAATAGGTAGAGGAACCATAACTGATTTTCATCTCAACTGAATACCTGCAGTCAGTTTCATCACCGTTTATGAAAAGGGGGCATCTTTGGCCCTTCAGGACACAAGAGGAGATGTTTTACATATTGGCTGAAGATTGCTGTAAAAAGGGACAGACTTGCAGAGGGATTATTACCTCAGACAGAGCATACAGTAGGTGTGACGCTGGTGTAGCCAAATGAGTTAATTACTGTAGTGTAGACTGTGAAAAAAGCACTTTTAAGTTGCGTTTTGTTATATTACAGTGTTGGAATTCTTCATTGTATTACTTGTTTAGGCCTATGTGTAATTGCTTTATGCTGCATATGACTTGTGTGTAAGATGGTACCCTCTGAGCCCCCATAACATAGAAATATGAATCATCTGTAATGCTGCCGTTTGTTAGTGTCTTATTTGTAAAACTGTACTTGATAGAAGAACGTTTTAGTCTTGGTGTTTTAGTAGATTGATATGTTTTTGATGCATGTATTATGTAAATAAATGTAAATGTAAAGTTTGTGGTTAGAACAAGTTAGCAAAAGAAAAAAAAAAAAAGAAAGTATGTGGCGTTTGTTCGTCCGGATTTGACTCTTTGCAGCCAAGAAGTTTGTAAAAGTGTTTGTGAGTTGAAATGTTCTTGTTAGATTTTGTAAAACAGTTCTGTGCTGCCAATATAAAGTATAGAAACATTGGAATAAGTGATCACAGAAGTAATATTTAGGATTAGTAGTGAGAGCAGAAGCATTAACATTCAGTCCTCTGAACAGTTACAGATGTAGAGCATGACAATGTGTCCGACATTGTCTCGTAAAGGTTTTCACTTAAGCTGCCATTTGTCATCCTTGGTGCATTAATCACTCTATTCTTTACGAGTGCTACTTTCTAAATCATGGAAAAGAAATTGCAGCCTTGTTAATCGCAGATGCAGTAGGTAGAATCAAATATGAAGTAAAAGTCCACCTGCTTTGGTGCCTCTTTTCTTCTGCGGTATGGTCAATGGCTCCGTCATTTGTGGCTCCATTACATCCAGGAGACATTATTGTCTATGTATCAGGTTTCTATAAACTGTCGCCTCCGTGCGTGGTGTGTATTATCTCTGGGTGAAATACCGTGGCACTGATAGCGTCGGAGCTGAATTAGGTTTGGCCAGCCTTTATGAATAGCAATTGTGACTAGTTCAACATTTGAATACTTCTTAATGTAATTCTTTGCACTCTGCTGACCCTGCCAGATGGAGAAAGAGAGAGTGTGAAGCAGAAAGAGAGGCAAAACAGTGAGAGGAGGGAGGGAGGTAAAATAAGGGAGAGCAAGTAAGCAGGAGGGAGGGATAATGCAGATTAGGGCCTATAAAAGAAATAAATGAGGTCTTACTTGAGAGGATGTAGGCTGGATACATGTAATTCCAGTGATGTGTATGAAAAAGATGAATGATTAAATGAAGATGATTAGAAGGGTTTCGTTTTCCTGCCCAGCTTTTTAGAAAATAATCGCTCAATGCAATTAAAAATTAAATGTTTGCTTGTGTATTTGCTTATTTACTGAAGATCTGTGGATTTTAGAGGCTTGGTCAAGTTTATTTACATGTTCTTCCGTTAATTACTCCAGTTGTTTTTTCCAAAAGTGCAAAGACATGTCTTACTTGGAGACTCCAACTAACTTTCAGTTTTTTTTCTATAGTTTTTTTTCTATCTGTATTTTATGCTCTGTAACAGACTGGAAGCCAGCTGGTGATCTGCCTTTGGCTCAAGACATGTTAAAATAGACTATCATCCTCAATATGATGGGAAACAAATGGATGAATGATCAGCATTTATACATTTTAATAAAGTAGGCCGGGCAATTTTTTAATAAAGCTAAATCCACCCTACTACAGACTTTACATTGTTCTGTTCCTGTGATTTCAGACAATAAAACTATAATGTACAAACACAGAAAATTGTGTTTTTAAACTAACAAATTAGAGCAAAACATGAGGTGACAGATTGGCCCACTGACACTGATTACTTAAAGACACAGTATCCAAGGGAGCTAGGGCTTAATCAGCCGAATAGGAAAATGCACTGAGGCATATAATGTCCCCAGGGCCGCTTTTATCACTACATCTGTCTCGCTGATGTTCAGCCTATAAAGAAACTCCATAAACTAAGCCGGCAATATAGAAATAACAAGTACCGTAAATTCTTTTTTTAGAGTAGATGTTCCCTTTAAATCTCTCAGTTGGAAGCAGGCATTGCTGTCATGCTGTTTGTGCTCCACTAGAGTGCGCAATTTTCCTTCCCAGGTCTGGGTTGCAATCAACACTTGAACCACAAGGATGCTGGTGTTGAAAAACCCGTTGAGAGGTTTCCTACAGTTTATGCTTTTAGAGGAGGTAACTCAGAAACTGGTAGTAACGTGTGTGTGTGTGTGTGTGTGTGTGTGTGTGTGTGTGTGTGTGTGTGTGTGTGTGTGTGTGTGTGTGTGTGTGTGTGTGTGTGTGACAGGATGCCTTTTTTTCTCCTTAATAATGTTATTTTTGAAAAACTCTCCCAGGCCATTGTTCTTCTTCTTCCCAGTATAATGCACACTGCCCCTTTTGAGTAGTTGAGGCTTATCTGCATGCATAAACTCGGAGAAGTGAAGTGAGAAGGTCACAAAATGTATTCGAAAACACCGCTAACAAGGCAATAATTTGACACTGTTTTAGAATAGCGTGCATCAGAGATTATCTGTGCAGAGTTTTCACTGTGAATGCTGAGAATTTAAATGAACAGACTGCAGTTTTACAACAACAACAAAAATACTGTCTGAGAGTTTGTTCGAGTTTGTTTTCTTTTGTATTTTTTGACACCTTGTTCTGTCGAATGGACGGAATCCAAACAAATGAGTCGTTCAAACATTATAAGCTTAGTATTAGCAAAGAGAGGTGATTTGCTGTCACAGACTGCTAAGCAGTTGCAGGAGTTGACACACTAGATTCGTTTGCAATTACTCAATGCCAAAAGCAGTGCGTGTCTAATGAGCTAAGAGAGGCTGTAAGTAGTAGGCCAATGATATGTGATGGCTTGAGCAGATTTATATCCATCTTGTAGAAAATCTTCCCTGTGGGCATCTGCAGCATCCCTCCATCTCGGCTATAAATGAGGGTCATTTGTTAACAGGCGTGTTTCAAATGCCAGCAGAGATTGTCTGAGAAGGCAGAGCACTTTGATCTGGTTGATGCATGTACTTCTTCTAGGAAGCTCTTAGTATCTTAAAAAGGGTAATGATGTGCTTAGTTCTTTGAAGACTTCACAAAGTTCCTAGAAACAGGGTGTATTCTTCTTAAGGAAATCGCCATGTCCAAGTTGACCGCTAATTTGTCTTCATCCTCCCTTCCTCGCTAAGGAAACCTCAGCACCCAGGTTTTTAATTGAAATCAGTTTAACTGGATTTAACCAGCCCTGTGGTGCAGTATAATAGCAAGGGAAATAACAATGGCTGCTTAAGATAGGTGTTAATATATTGCGAGCAGTCCTTTGGGAAGATGTGTATGTTCAAGTTTTTACACTTTCTCCCACATAAATATTGGGAATTTAAATCATATAATATATGGAACCAAAGTAAGAGTTTAAACCTTTATTTTTTTGGCCATCAGGGGGCAATGCAAACAAGCTGTGAACATTGATATATTATATGTTTATACTTTTATATTATATCATTATATGGGGCGTCTGGTAAGCTCACGTGGTTGAGCGTGCGCCCCATGTGAGGCTCAGTCCTTGTCGCAGCAGCCGTGAATCGGGTCTGACCTGCAGCCCTTTGCTGCATGTCATCCCCCTCTCTCTCCCACTCTCCTGACTTAACATTTCCTATCAATAAAGGCAATAAAAGAAGCCAAAAAATTATCTTAAAATATATATTATTATTATTATTATTATTATTATTATTATTATTATTATTATTATAATACTTTTGTTAATAAGGCAAACTCTTTTCTGGTCACCTATATCCAATATTTACCCTCCTTTTTAACGCTGTTTTTGGTCTCCACCAACTCCAGAATGGAGCGGGGTGGGTATCTGGCTCTTTAGCTGCTACATGCTGCCGATAATGACTCGGACATCAGTGAGAGTGAACCAAAAATGTTCACGTTGCACGTCAGAAAACCAAAAACAATGAGCTGAAAGATGCTAAGAAAAAGCTCTGTATAACTGAGGGGAACTGCAAAGTTGGGTCATGATGCCCTGAGGGTTCATGCCTATGAGTAAGTTTCACATTACTCATTTTATTCAGTGTTAATATACAGATATTGATTATACCTGCTTTAATAGCCTCATGGAGATCCCAGAAGTGTTGTTCAAGTAAATCTATCTGAAAGTGTTTGCCTTGCTGAGGTGGTCCTGACAGAAAAACATTGAATATTGTTATTCAAATTGCAGTGACTGAAAAGGTTGCAAAGGTCAGATTTGTAGTTTTGAGAAATTCACCACACAACTTGAGGATCTTCCCATCTAACTGGAAACATCAGGACTATTCAGATGAAAGGAAATGCTGCCTTTTCCACTAACAAAGGTTGCTAAAACCTGCATTTCATTTCAAAATATTCATGTTTCTAAATGTAAAATAATTCTAATGGGGAGTCTAGCTTTGCTCAGAGATTTTATTTCTGTCTGATGCTCATTATTAAAGCCACTGAGTCAAATGGGAGTATTAAACACAGCTGGCATTGTGTAAAGTCATTCCTGAATTTCACATTTTTTGAGAGAGAAGTCACAAAATGAAGCACATGAATAGTATTAATTATGAGTGATTCAAATGTCCTCATTTTGCTGTGAATCATGTTGACTACATGCTTCCTGTTGTATTATCGAGGCCAGTTGTTGTATTAATCCATCATGGACACCAGATGTCCCTGCTATACTTTAAAGAAAGATTTTTTCTCATTACTGGGTGCTGATGTTTGTAACATGTTTATTCCTTCTTTTTTGCTTTCCTTATCCAAAGAAAAATGTTTAAATGTGAAGAAAAGCTGTGATAATAAATAGCCATTTTTTACAACTAATGACTTATATAGCCAGGGGTGCACATAACTGGTACGCAAGTACGCATGCGCGACAAAAATCAGGAATGCGTAATGCCACTTGTGTTACTACGCGCCTTTGCGTACTTGACCGATCTTCTCATCTAACCTTACACATGACACGTTGCTTGTCAACTACTGTCAGAGATGTCCAAAAAGTAACAGACATTAAGCAGCTTGTTTGGCATTTCGCCACTTACAAAGAAACGCCAACTGGAGCCAGAGCCGAAGAAAAGACTTTTTTCGGAAAAGTGGCTCCAAGATGTGCAGTGGCTTGAAGCTAACGATGAGCGCACTGAAATGTGGTGCAAGATTTGCCGCTCAAATCCACATCTAGCAGACAAAACAGGTGCGTTTTATAAAGGCTCAAAGAATTTCAACCATCCTTTATTTGACAAACATGAAAAGAGCAAGGAGCACACGAATGTGGCGCAAGCCATTGCTAATAAACGAGCTAGCCGAGAAGAAATGTCCAGTCGCCCACTTGTCAAATGGCGAGACAAGCTGAATGAAGAACAGCGGCAAGGTCTGTTAAATATTTTTTTTCCTCGCCTTCCATAAAGCTAAACACGCACGTCCCATGTCTTCATATTCTGAGGATGTTCCTTTACTGAAGCGGCTAGGAGTAAATGTCGGAGGTGCATATCATTCACGTGAAGGGGGCACACAACTTGCAACTTGACAAAGATACCACTGTGACAGAATGGATGCACTTAAAGCAGGCAGGAAAACGCCTGGGAGCCTCTTCTGTGTATGACTTGGTCCAAAAGTAAATACAAGTAACCCAGATGCTTACTCCAACATCAACACTGTGGTTAAGCTGTCTCTTACACTGCCTTTAAGCAGTGCAGCTTGTGAGAGGGGATTCTCACATTTCAACATAATAAAAACCAAGTACAGATCTCGTCTGTTACATGCTCGTCTCTCAGCCCTGATGCACATTCACCTGTCAAAGCAGACCACAGAGACATTTGACCCAAAGCCTGCTGTTGACCTGTGGATGGAGACAGCTAATCGAAGGCTCAATCAAGGACAGAGAGGTGCATCTTCATCATCTACCATGCAGGAAGCTGACGCAGAGGACAGTGGGGGTGACAATGAGGAGGACCGTGGGGGCGACACTGAGGAGGACAGTGAGGAAGACTGCACTTATTAAGACCACGCTACATATGGGGTGAGTACCAGACACCATCTGCTGGTACTCACCTGAGTAACTCACTGAAAAAGTTATGTGCACCCCTGTATATAGCCCAGTGCACGAACCAGTAATCATATCCTCTTTGTTGATTTATTTAATTTTCATAACATTTGAGGGATTTCATCTTTTCTAAGTTTCAAAGTAAAAGCATAAAAAAGGCCATTTGTCATTCTGGAGCATGTTGGAGCAGCAGCTACAGTTTCAGAGGAGAGTAATATTGATTGTATTCCTGCTACTTCCATGGAGTTGGCTTTCAGGGTTATTTTTTTCCATTGCACAATTCATCTCAGGCCAAAAAGACGTGTTGTTATTCAACCCACACAACAATAATGTAATATAGTGAAATGGATGGCACAAAATCAACATCCAGGCTGCTTCCTTATCCTCGTCTCCGTAGCAACACAATCCCCTTTGCAAGTGAGATGAGATGCACCTTTTCTCAAGTATGCCCAGAGGTTGTGGAGGGAGTGGAATATTATTTGAATTCCAATGTCACTGTATGCGCATGTGAAGTAAGATAATAATCAGACCAGTATTACAATTGAGTGGGTTGCTGCCGAATGCCAACTCCTTCTTGTCTAAATACAGAAATGAGCTATCACTGATACAATGTACGGTGGCACCTTTAAGCTCACAGACGGTACTTGATTTCTGAGTATGGTTATCTTTTAAAGGTTGGAATGATAGATCTAAAAGTAAAGTGTGCATACTGTGAGTCAATCTGAATTGAGTTATTCCTAAGATAAAGTCGGATAAATTTTAAGCACTTTTGAAGAATAGTAAGTAGCGAAAATACACTTGGATGACATAGTGTCAACTCATTTAGCAATTTTAGCTATGCTGGCAATATGGATGACGAGGACAGTAAGCCTGAAATATCTCAACAACTAATGGATGGACTGCCATGAGAATTTGTACAAACATTTATCCCACCCCGTCATGATGAATTCTAATAGTGGTGGTGATCCTCCGACTTCATCTAGCGCTGTCATCAGGTCAAAATCTTCAACCAAATACCTTAGTACAGCCTCACAGAGCCACTAGCACGGCTGTAGACTCCCCTTCTTTACTGTAACATATATATCTTGAGTGACGTAAAATAAATATCTAAAATAATAAATATTCATATTAAATGCAATAATATTCAATTTCTGACAGTGAGAAATGATACTCACATCAGTAATTTGCAACGTCTGCATGTAAAATATGTCCTCCGAAAAAAGAAAAATACTATCAACCTATACTTTAGTGTAATGCTTTAGTATCGCTCCTAACGTTATCACGAGATGACATCTTTTTTATTAAGGGATAATTGATCATTTTTCAACTGATAGTCAAGACTAATTTTACCAATAAACTTCACTGCAGACATAAGTATACAATATGTAACCAACAATATAACATGTTCAACTTATGTGTATAAAAGAAAAAGATACAAATGGAAACCCTATAATTTGTATTGGTAGCTACAGATGGAACATTTTCTTTGACTCAGATAATCAGCTCCTACATGTTGATTTATGACAATAAAATGTGGTCAACATAACGAGTATATTAATCTTGAGAGGAAGAACTCCTGACGGTGAATCCAAACACATTTGTCTAAAGAAGAGATCTCCAACAGGGGGCCCGGGACCCCTAGGGCGTCCTCAGAGTTACTGCGTGGGGGCCACCAAATTATTGTAATTTTGTCGGAAGTTGTTTTCAAAAACTAAACTTTCTTAAAGTGATGGTTCAGAGTAATTTCACCCTAGGGTCCTTTGCACCATGACCTCGAGCCAAACACCCCCCCAGAAGCTTTTTTCACCTGGGTCTAACATTGGGAGAGTTAGCGTAGAGTAGCGTTATCAGCTGAATAGCTTAGCGCAGGGGCTAATGGACCCACGTTTGTATCTGGTAAATTACCCCACTAATAATGCCCGAAATGATACCAAACTTCTACACTAGTACAAATAGGTTATGCACTCATAAAACGATGGATTGGAAAGTTTGTAAGAACACCAGAAGTTTATGAACACTTGCCTGCTCTCTTCTGCTCTCTGTTGCTGCTGCTGCTACCTGCAGTTTGACGAGTGCTTAGGGCCGTCTACAAATTACTACACCGAAAAGAGATACAACAAAAATATTTATTAATTTAATGATTAAATAAGGTAATGTCTCCAAACTTACCTCAGTTATTACTTGTCTCCTGCTAGTTATACTACAGCACTTAGTTAAAAAAAAAAAAAGTTAAAATAAAAAATATCTTTGTTGCATCTCTTTTCGGTGTTGTAATTTGTAGACGTCCCTAAGCACTCGTCTCACAGCAGCAACAACAACAGCAGAGAGCAGAAGCCAGCAGGCAAGTGTTATTTAGATAAACTTCTGGTGTACTTACAAACTTTACAATCCATCGTTTTATGAGTGCATAACCTATTTGTACTAGTGTAGAAGTTTGGTATCATTTCGGGCATTATTAGTGGGGTCATTTACGAGATACAAACGTGGGTCCATTAGCCCCTGCGCTAAGCTATTCAGCTGATAACGCTACTCTACGCTAACTCTCCCAATGTTAGACCCAGTTGAAAAAAAGCTTCTGGGGGGGTGTTTGGCTCGAGGTCATGGTGCAAAGGACCCTAGGGTGAAATTACTCCGAACCATCACTTTAACATGAATCCAACATATTATAAGCAAATATATATCAGCCTATTTCTGAAAAAAATCATAATAATGGCCTATAGGTCAGGTAGTCACTAAGGTAGCCATCCACAGATACAGTTAAGGCCGTTTTATGGTTGTGTGTAGAATCAACGGTGTACCCCCGCAGACCCCTCTGCGTCTACACCGGTCGGACCCTACGCCGTAGCCTTACGTGCACCTCTCGAAAAATTTAACTATACGTGGCAGCGACGCATGTCGCTCGGCCGTGGCTTGGCAGCGTTGCTTTTCCCCCGTCTCATTCCCTGGTTCTCCTTCTCCATAAACATCATGAAATCAAGGGTAGGGTTACATTTTCCTGCTAAAGATTTCCCACCTTGGTCAGAAGACACTTTGTTTCTCTCACGATGACTCTAGACTCACTTGCTCCGAAGCTAATCGCTGTCACTCTCTCCCTCGCTCTATCATCCATCCACCCCCCCACACACACACACACACACCCACACACCAGTACAAGTATAAACATCAGGCCACTTACGTAGGCTACGGAGAAAGCTCTGCGTGGAGCCTACGCACAACCATAAAACAAGCTTTAATCCTGAGGATTCCTTGTGCCACATAGCCTCTGTTTAACATTAAAGCATGATTTATAAAATCATGCCAACAATTATTATTTTAATAGCTTAGTATCCTATACACTAAAAGGGTATGTATAAAGGCTTTAGGCCGCCCACACATTATTGTATCATAAGTTTAATATGCAACTTCATTTTATACAATATATGTAGTAGGGGGTCCATCCGTCTCTCAGTTAAGGGATCCTTAGCTTAAAAAACGTGGAAGACACCTGGTCTAAAGTAATATATATATATTAGAGATGGTCCGATACAATTTTTTGCTTCCCAATACCAATTCTGATACTTGAACCTGCGTATCGGCCGATACCGAGTACCAATCCGATACCAGTGTGTCATATATTTTATAATGTTTTAATAACTGTACACTACTATCCCTGTATGGAAGTGATATTATTCTATCTTTGTTGTTAAACTCTTCGTAAAACATGAACAAATACAAACAATGAATGCCACAGAACTTTCTTTTTATTATCCAGTTTGACAGTCAGTTATAACGGAAAAAGAACATAAACTACTTTAATGTAGATTTTCTTTAGAGGTTTATTACGTGGTATCGGATCGGTGCATAAACTCCAGTACTTCCCGATACCAATACCAGCGTTTTAGGCAGTGTCAGAACATCTCTAATTTATATTTATATTTATATATATATATATATATATATATATATATATATATATATATAAATATATATCTTGAGGGTAGATGTGACCAAAATGTATCCTGCCAGATTACTCTAGTTGTTATGCAAAGTCGTGGCTATTTATTCCTGTCATTTTCAGATTTGAGCTCCCTATTTGTGTCGATATAACACTCCAAAGAAGTGTGTGTGTGGATGAGAGTCACTGTGGTCCGGCCTCCCCACCCCCATCCCCAAGTCTCACATGGTATGATCCCCGTTCAACCAGCGCATCCAATCCCCCCCCTCCCCCGTCTGAAGGGCTGAAATTTATTTCAGAAAGTATCTCAGCTCGCCGAAGTCTCGACGCTCCGTGTCTCTGTAGCAGCTGAAACTGAAAGAGGATCTGAAAGAGCGCAAAGGTGGACCCGTACACAATGCCCATGTACAAGGGGAAGCGTCGCAATAACCGATGTAAGTTTTACACAGCATCATGATACGCGCGAGGACATTTTCTTTACGCTGATGTCGCTCGATACAAGTTGCAAATAATGAGCAGTACGATGCATGTATTTCAAGATGCATCCGGTTCACTTTAAACTGGATGCAGGCCTTTTTTGTGTGGAAATTGTTATAGCCTAATTAACGTGAAACGCAGTTTCAGCCAAAGTTAAAGGTAAACCCACCGCTATCCGTCTCGCTCAACGCTTTTGTCTTTGGTACACGTAGCTTGATCAGTGTTTGCGTCAAGCTATTAGTTTGGGAAGCCATCCTCGCAGCTGCTCTGTTGTCTGTTGTAGGCTAATATATTCATTCTGCTCAAGTTGGAATTCATTATCATGAGAAGTGTCGATTCATCAAGGTTATGAGGTCGCTATTCATAATGAAAAGACTCCTTTAAGGTTAAGTTCAGTTAGAATCCACCACCGTGTTAAAATGGGAATTCTGATAAACCGTAATTGCGCTGTCTCATGTAAAACTTGTCCTGGTGGTGCTTTATACACACACACAACACACACGCACAGTGTGAAACACACACACACACACACACACACACACACATTCTTCCGTAGTGATAGACAGTTTAGTCTCCATTAATGACTTCACTCATATGGTGAGAAGGTCAAATGTTTGTGCTGATGTACCATATGAAGTAGGGCTGGGCGATATGGCCTAAAAAAAAAAAAAAAAAAACCAAGATTTTTTCACAAAAAAATCAAATTTAAGATTCAAATCAATCCCCCCTCCCCCCCTACTTAGAATAAATCAGCAGATGACAAAGAAATTGTTCAAAACAAGTTTTAACTTTATTTTGTTTTGACTCATACCCACACGCACACACACATGGATGCAGCATGTAGCTATACTATTATGATTATTCATGCCAATTTTGTGGAAATATAAATTGGTTTGGGTGTTTTCCCTACCATTGTTTTGTATAGTGTGTATATAGCTTAATTATATAATTAAGCTATATATTCAACAACAACAAAACGGATACACACATACAGGTAATTCACTTCTCGTTCCTCGTCTAAACGTTCAAATCATTTTGACTTTAGTCGCGCAACCTTGCCCCTATTTTCAGCTGTTGCTGAGTAACGTACATTAACATCCCATGGTCTCATGAATGTAGCATACCTGTAGCTCCTTCGTAGTAACTAGTGGTAAAAGAACGTTGAAGAGGAGCTCCGTGCTACAAAGCGGCGATTGCTAGTTGTTTAAGCCGCTACAGACCTCCCTCACAGCTCGGTCGGATCAGCGGCATTTAGGAAATGTGTTGAGCCGCAACAGTTCATCAACACCGGCTCCGGTGCTCCGTCAGGTCAGCTGTAGTTGGTGGTTCAGTTATCCGAGAATAGGTGACTGTCAGCCGGGTACAGAGCACCACGAGCTGCCAGTCATTTCAGCAGAGATTACGGTTAAGTAAGTAATGAAATGACTAGTTAAGAAAAGAACTAATGTTAGTCCCTGTCGCTGCCATGTTGTTTGTGTATCTCTATGGCAAATGCGCGGGGGGAGGGCTGAGCAGTTAACTACCCATACGAGTTAATCGATAAAATCAATTTATTGCCCAGCCCTAATATGAAGTCTAAAACCATGGAGCAATGATTGTGATGAAAGCAGCTCAATTGACGAAAGATTAATTAACAAAGCAAGTCAGGTTTTTTTAGGCAAACACGTCAATAATTACCTAGTTCAAGCTTCTAGATTGTGAGGATTTGCTACTTGTGTTTGTCTGTGACTATAAACTGACTATCTTCAGGTTATGGACTGTGAGTCAGACACATTTGAAGATCATCTTAAAAAACTGTGATTTTTCTGTCATTTTATGAACTAAATTGTGATATGATTAATCAATGACTTAAGAAAACAATCAGATTTACTGATAATGAAAAGAATTGTTAGATGCGGCCCTATAACTGTATAATAGAAGTCATACATTCAGGATCTAATGCAAACCTGTTGTGCATGTTTTGATATGTAAAGCATATAGATAGAGTGGTTCACAAATTACCAGTTGGTTAAATTGTTGTTGACACAGTTTTCCCCATCTGCACACACGCTCTACAGTCAGGTGGCACAGGATTTGGAGAGCTGGTTTGTGGTCTAGATGTTTTAGAAAAGACAACTTGATTTTCTTTTCAGCAGAGGAAATGCAAAACTACATTGTGCACTGCAAAGGCTACAAATAGGCCGTACTGCATAACTTTCTGGATGTACAGCTTGCTACATAGACAAAGGTGGGTGGAAACCCAAATTTGGACGCCAACCACAGAAAAGCCAGTGTCAAGAGACAGCGTGGGCAAAGAAATCCAGGAGATCCTAAGCCAAAGAACAGGGACATGGTAACAAAAGCCAATTAATGTGCATATGGGCTCAAATTGGTGAAGATGTTTTGGACTTTATCTGTCAGCTATCAGGCCAGAAACACCGCTAGAGAGAGAGTGCAGGTCCAAGCTCCTGCTGTCTGTTTAAGAAATGAACACACTTGCTGGTGCTTGAAATGTGTACAGGATGCGACATTTTGTGTGGTGCTGTGGAGTCTGATGTATATGGATCACAGACCGTAAACCCGTTGATTAGGGCTGCAAGTAACGATCATTTTCATTGTCGATTTTAATACGTTGACTATTTTCGATTTAGTTGTTTGGTCTAAAATGTTGATCAGTGTTTTCCAAAGCCCAAGATGATGTCTTCAAATGTCCTGTTTTGTCCACAACTCAAAGATATTCAGTTTACTGTTGAAGAGGAGTGAAGAAACTCGAAAACATTCACATTTACAGACTTTTTTTTTTTTTTTTTTTTTACTCAAACCCATTCATCGATTATCAAAATAGTTGGCAATTAATTGAATAGTTGACAACTAATGGATTTATCGATTCATCTTTGCAGCTCTACTGTTCATGAGTTCATTTTGTATAGTGATGGGTTTCTAACATGAGAAAACTACAGTTAGTGGTGTTGTGTGTCATTAGGTTCACTATTACAAACCCCTTTAATTCAACAGCTGGCTTAGTTAGTGTTTCTTTTTCAGCAGAAAAATAGGTGTAACTATTACGATGAGTTAGACCAGGGGTCGGCAACCTTTTTGAAACGCTCAGGACAGTATTTTCTTTTTTTCCTTCGTGCCTTATTTTGTAAAAGGCAATGAGTACTAGCCAATCAGAGCCAAATTATAGGGCGGGTCTTCAGGCAATGAATATTGCTAGTGTACCATTGGTTGAGCTGCTGTGTGGCACGCTTGCCTAAGGTTGCTGACCCCTGTGTTAGAATATATAGATTTATTTTTTGCACCAGCAGCTCTTATTTTGAAATGTCCTTTAACAATGGGGCATAGATATAAAATGGTGGTGGGGATGGCACAGTGGATATGGGACACATGTATTGGTGTGGGAGATCTGGGTTCAATTCCCTCTGTAACCCCTAGTTGCTCCAGAGGCGTGCAACCTCTGATATATAGTAATTGTAAGTCGCTTTGGATAAAAGCATCAGCTAAATGACATGTAATGTAAAATGCAACACATGCAAAGCATTTTAGAAATAGCAATTGTTCCTTTTTATTAGAAAGTAATAATTTAGTAGGCATGTTATGTTATAAATGTGCTGCGTAAAACACATCCCTGTGTAGTTACTGTAATACCCGTTGGGACATTCATCTTTTGTGCTGTTCGCTTTGTTCATTATCAAAAGGTGAACTCTTAGCCTGTGAGCATGTTTATGGTGTTGACTATTGTGATAAATTAAATTAGGAAAATAAAACCTCTCTGTCTCTTTTCTTGGGTGCCTGAGAATGAGCTCGAGTATGAGAATTGAAGTCTATAAATATTTAAGATTTTGCAGCTCAGGAGTCTTTGGAGATCAAATGGGGGGTTCCAGCTCTCTGCACCACCGGGATTTGTTCCCTGTTCATGTGTGTCTGTGTTATTAATGTGTGTAGTATGGTATGTGGTTGTGTGATTTCATCTTCAAGGGGTGTGTGTGTGTGTGTGTGTGTGTGTGTGTGTGTGTGTGTGTGTGTGTGTGTGTGTGTGTGTGTGTGTGTGTGTGTGTGTGTGATTCAACATTCAAAGTTTCACTTTCCATAACCTCGGCCACAGAGCAACAGGCTATTTTATATTATATGTTATATAAAAATATCACTATTGTGGTGCAGGGTGGTGTGCTGGTTGTGTGGCAGGTTGCAATGTGGATTCTCATACAAAAGCCATACACACTTTACTATAGATACTGGTATGTATACATATATTTTATTTAAGAGCCCTTTGATGGGCAGTTGATGAATGCCATAATATACGTGGATAAACAAGAATACCATATTTGTATACTTGTGTTAAAATGATCCATGTTCACTATTACAGATGTAGGCTGTGCCTTCTAGATTAGACTTATTTTCAGCTTAGCTCCATTTCGCCCAAAATCTCAGTTTGCATGTCCTTGGAAAGGAATACAAATCATGCCCAACACCATCCTTGGTGGAGCTGTTGGGGTCTGCTGCTCTGCTTCTTTTGAATAAATCCCAAGCAATTACAGAGTATAATCCGTTCCAGATACTTTAGTTGCCACCAAAGATGCAGTTGCTACGGTTTCAAAAATACACCAGCTGTACTTCCACGCTTGTTTTTTTTCTTCCTCGACCTGAACAAGCACCCACATCACACTCCACTCTGTCCTGGAAATGTGATTTTTACCTGTCAGAAAGGACCTAATGAGACGCCTTGAGTGATTGTCGATGATGAAATAATGTGAGCAGAGTTGTCACAAGATGTCGCCTCCCCCCCTCCCTCCCCCTAGAGTCCTCGTCTCTCCCACCAGCAGCTCCATTTGCGTTTAGTGGAGCAAAGGCTGTTTGGGACTGTTGCCAGGAGAAGCACCAATCAGTGTGACATAAAGACAAGCATTCAGTGACACACATACACACTGACATCTGCACGCATACAAGCGTTGATGTATGGAGAAAACACCAGCACTGACACCTTATCATCCATTTTACTTTGTGCAATAAGCTTTTGGAGGAACAAATGTTGCAAAATGGCAGATTTGTCTTTATCTTATCGTGAAGAAGCAGAATATTTAGAGCAACAGGCTTTGGTGAATGGCCTGTATTAATATTGGATCTAATGTGCATAGTCTACAGCTACGACTGCAGCAGTGTAGCAGTTTGAGTACGGTGGAATTATGTCAAGTGTCATAGCAAGCACAATGAAATAAATGAAATCTCACTCTGTTGTCTCTCGCTTCCTACCACGGAGCTCGTCGCTCATATGCACACTTATGCAGGGATGTGTAATATGGTAATGAAAAGGCGTTCTAGGCCAGCAATATGCCTGTCTGATTTCCCTCAATCAGTAATTCCCTTTGTTTCTGGTTTAAATAAAATAGAGATGTCTTAAGGAGCATGTCAGAACAACTCAAAAGATTTCTCTTGTAGGTTCAATGCTAAAGACTCAAAAAGGACCCATCTTTAGCAGTAAGGAAAGTCGGTGGCGATATCCTGATCATCAGCGTGATTGTTTGTCAGAGGACACACTGAATGCTTACGTGACAGCGACTGACTGCGAGGTGTACGTTTTGAGGCCTCGCTACCCACCGCTAAGCATCCCCACCGTGCCATGTTCAGACACCCGAATTGTCCCCTTTCTGAAGTGCATCATTGTTGACTCGCGTGAGACAGCTTGCTGGGTTTTACAGGTCACACATAGGGATGTGATCTCAAACCGATGCCATGCCTTTATCTGCTCTGCTGGTGCCTGAAGGGCCGGGGGATTATGAGCTGATCCCCTCGGACTTTGGTCCGTGCAGCCTCAGAGAGGCGCCGAGGCAGAGCAGCAGACTGAAAGTCACACTCGAGTGTTTACCCAGGGAGAGATGCTCCAGTTTTGTAATGGGATGTTCACTGAGATGTTGTAGTCGTGTATATAATAAAATGGCTGTTCAGCGAACTCCGGTCTGTATTATAGAGTGGAAGGTGGATGGGATTTTTGAGGCACTGGTTATCGTTGTTAAACCTGAAGAGGATGAGTTTGGAAAATGCTTACAACATAGAAGTAGAAATGAAATTAATCAGCCACTATTTTTGATAATGGATTATTATTTTTTCATTTTTTTTTAAAGAATAAATAAGTGTTTCCAGCCTCTAAAATTGTACCATTGTTTGTTTTTCTTTATGATATTCACATAAATATTGGACTTTGGAACATTGGTTGGACCAAACATCCGACTTGAATATGTCAACTTGGGTGTTATGTATTTTCCAACATTTTATGAACCAAATGAATAATTCGTAAATAATGGGCAGATGAGAATACAAAATAATCATTGGTTGAATCCCTACATAGATGTACGAATGAAGCCACAATGAAAGATAATTTTCTCAGGTTTCTTACTTTTTAGTTTGGAAACAATTAGTGAATTAATCAATTATTCAGATGATAGAAATTTCCCAATAACTTGAGTTTGGATAATGACCAAGCAAAACACACAGACATTTGCTGGTTCTGTGTTTAAAGGTGAAATATGAGGCTTTTGTCGGTTTTATATTTTTGTAAATTGAACCTCCTCTCTGTGTTTTGGACTGATGGTTGGACAAAACAAGCTATTTTGAGGACTTTACCTTGGGCTTTGAGAACTTGTTACTGGTATATGTGAGGCGTTTCCTTTTTTTTTTTTTTTTTTTTTTTTTGTAGTCTTTCATAGATTAAACCTCCTTGAATTTATTGTCTGAGAAGGAAGTGTGAGACATTGGGCAGGAAGGCTGTTGTGAACGTCTGTAAGGATCCACTGTGAATGGCATATTTGTGTTTAATTCACTACAATTTTAGGAAAATCTTTCAGTCTATACCTGCAGTGTGGCCTTTATCAGAAATGTATCAGAGAAGCAAAGATGAAAGGCGTATCTGGAGTGTTATGAGGCTCACACCTGCCAGTGCCTCGCCTGCAGGTCATGATGTACGGCGCTGTGAATGAGATGCGGCAAATCCTTCATTTCAGACCACCTACCTTCCTCACAGACCAGGTCCAGCTTCACAATTCACTGAGGAGTCTGTGACGACCAAGCTGAAGCTAAAGCTGAGACGAATTTCCCCCATCCCTACCTGCATATCCATCACCTGCTTGATTCAGCTCCTTCACTCCTTTCTTGTCTCTTTGCTTATGTCTCGCCTGCTGAAGAGCAATTTGCATGATTAGATACTTTGTTCAATTAATAAAGACGTTGGGGAGATTGTCGCCAGAGTTTCTCGTTTCATGAGATGATCGACAGCTCCCGGTTTCTCATTCTTTCTCCGTCCCTGCCTTTTAATTTGTATCTCATGAAATAGACAGTTGGCCTTTCTGAGGAGAGAAGAATGAAATAAAACATTTGCTGGTTCCGAGTTCTCAAGAGGATCCTCAGCTCTTTTCGGTTTTATATAATTGTGAATTGAACCTCATCTCTGGCATGATGGTCGGACAAAACAAGCTATTTTGAAGACTCTCCCTTTGGGAACTGGGGTTTGTTTTTGCAGTCTTTTATGGATTACACATTTTAAATTTTCTTTTTACAGATAAATCAATAAAGAAAATAAGGTGTGGAGTTTACAGCTCTTATAGGATGCTTGTGCAGTGAAGCCAACTTGTCGATTTTCTGCATTTAGTAGAGCATTCCACCGTGAAATGTGTGTATTATCCATTGCGAGCTTGTTTCAGATTCTGCAAATAATCAAATCTAGCTACTGAGACCCAGTCTTGTTTTCTTAGTTAAAATGAAAAGGGATATTTGCAGCTCAACAAAAATGCACCAGTGTGTTGAAGCTGGTGTGACCTTGAAAGTAATTTTATATGTAGGCAGGAATGAAAGGCTTCAAATCCTAATTGTGTACTTTTTTTTTTTTTTGCGATACCTTACTAAGTGTAACTTTTGATTGGCAAAATGAACTGACCAAGTTATGATGTAATTTTTCATGTCATTGTGCCTTTAATACATTAGAGTAGGGGTTGGATGATGTGGGCAAAATCCTCACATCACAGTTCACGTAACATGGCTGCAACTAACGATTAAGCAAACAATTCATCGTTTTGGCTATAAAATGTCAGATAATAGTGGAAAAACCCAGGGCCCAATATGACATCTTTAAATTGCTTGTTTAATCTGACCAACAGCCCAAAAGTAAAATATTTTCCATATACTGTCAAGCATGAAAAAGTAGAGCATAAAATCCTTATATTTGAGTAGCTGCAACCACCAAACGCTTCTCGCTCAGAAAATTAACTGACGTGATAGAGATTATTAAAATAACTGCAGATTAATTTTCCGTTGGTGTTGACTAATTGATAAATGGACTATTCGTTTCAGCCTTAACGTAATTTCATATTACAACATTGACTTGTATTGTGATACATTTCTTGATGGATGAAATAACAAGACGAGAACTTCTGTTTTTGGCAAACCCAACAAATTAAAACACCTGACAAATCAAAGTACCTTATCACGTTGATGCCAAATTCACATGAAAATCAAATCTAGCAAGAAAGCAGTTCATTGTTGCTCGTTGATTTGTAACATTGCTCACTCTGGCCTAACACCTGTACAACCAGAGATCATGAAGAAATGTATCGTCTCACGGTATGAAATCATAACGTCATTTAAATAAAATGGACCATTTCAAAATGGTGCCCCAACTTAATGCGAAAGAATTCGATGTGCAAACTACACTTGACTTACACAACTGAAAAATGTAGAGAGCCACATCACTTCACCTTGAACTTTGTTTCCCGGCTCACCTAAATAGCCCCGTTTGATGTTTAATCTTCAAAGGTTCCAAGAAGAGCATCTTTGATATGCAGAAAGCCATCCACAGCGTTGGCCTGCTGCAGCTCTCCTGTTGTTAAGAGGTGTCCGTAAACAAACTGTTTTTCTGCAGGTGTTGAGAGGGAAAAAGGTAAATGGCTATTTCAGTTTGAAGGGACCGCAGTGCCTTGTTACCTTGATTGAGGGCTCTGCAGCCCCAGAAAAGTAAAAACAAGGCTAATGTCTGAGAGCGAAGTGAATGAAATCTGAGGTCTTGATTCAACATGGATTGTGAATAGCACATTTGAGTGTTCTTCACTCTGAGATTTTGAGGGAAATCAAAGTTGTCCGCCTATACCTGCCAAATAGCCTTATCAGAAATATATCCGAGAAGCAAAGATGAAAGGCGTATCTGGACTTTTTATGATGCCCACACCAGCCAGGGCCTCGCCTGCAGGTCATGACAGTGCTGTATGATGCTGCAAATCCTTAATCTCAAACCACCCGCCTTCCTCACAGATCGCTCCGGCTTCACAATTCAGCAAGGAGATTGTACGAAGACCTCAGACGAATTTCTCACATCCTTACCTGTCCCTTCTGCACGCCCATCACCTGCTTGATTCAGCTCCTTCACTCCCTTCTTGTCTCTTTGCTTACGTCCGTCCTGCCGAGGAGCAATTTGCATGATTAGATACTTTGTTTAATTAATGAAGACATTGGGGAGATTGTCGCCAGAGTTTCTCGTTCCATGAGGAGATGATCGACAGCTCCCTCTGCATGCCGCTCTGCCTTTCTCTTTCTCTGCCTTT